>NW_017721733.1:0-457 GCF_001865875.1 Lupinus angustifolius | reverse complement strand
GGAACAAAAGACCATATAGAAAACCTGTAGCTCGTCCTAAAAATAAATATCACAAGCACACACCTACATGTTTTTACTGCAATACATATGGTCACACTTCATATTCATGTTACATCAGAAAGTATGGTATACCTAATGGCATTTATATGTGGATAAAGAAGGGAGATGACTCCCCAATTACCAACAGAAAAGGACCCAATATGAATTGGGTACCTAGGAAAAGCAAGAGATCTTTTTGCAGGTATGTTTTCGAACACAAGGGCAGAAATGGTACCTAGACAGCGGGTGTTCGAGACATATGACAGGTGACAGATCAAACTTCCTGGATCTTTCACTTAAAGGTAAAGGATACGTCACGTACGAAGACAACAACAAGGGAAAGAGTCTTGGCACCGGAACAGTTGGAAATACATCTCAGACTCTTATTGAAAAAGTTCTCTATGTTGAAGGATTAGAA
>NW_017721732.1:0-905 GCF_001865875.1 Lupinus angustifolius | reverse complement strand
TGACATTTTATCTAATAATGTTAAATTTGTTGGTCATCGTATAAATAATATTTACATGGTTAATTTGGATGATGTCTCTACTTTGTTTTCAAAATGCTTTATTTCAAAAGAAGATGACATATGGCTTTGGCATAGACGCGTTGCACATATCCATGAAAAAACATCTAGATAAATTATCATCAAAGGAACTAGTTGAGGGGCTGTAGTTGAGGGGCTACCAAAACTAAATTTTAAAACCAAAGAGATTTGTGACACTTGTCAAAAGTGCAAACAAATCAAAAACTCTTTTAAAAAGAAAATTGTGATCTCCACTTCAAGGCCTTTGGAGTTACTCCATATGGACTTGTTTGGGCCATCACAAATCATGAGTTTTGGAGGTAGCTATTATGCCCTAGTTATTGTTGATAATTTCTCCAGATTTACATGGACATTATTCTTATCTACAAAAAGCGATGCGTTCAAATCTTTTAAAAATCTTGCCAAGCAAATCCAAAACCAACTTAACCTGAAAATAGTATATATACATAGTGATCATGGGTGAGAATTTGAGAACTTCCAGTTCGATAAATTCTATGATAAGCATGACATTTTACATCAATTCTCTGCTCCTCGCACTCCACAACAAAATGGAGTTGTTGAGAGGAAGAATCGTGTTCTAGAAGAATTAGCCAGAACCATGCTTAATGAAAGTAATATCCCCAAATATTTTTGGGCAGATGCAGTGCATACTGCATGCTATGTCATAAATCGAGTACTTCTAAGGCCTAATATAAATAAAACTCCTTATGAACTTTTGAAAGGCCGTAAACCAAACATATCCCATCTACAATTTGAGTACTTTTTAGGAAAATTTGATTCAAAAGCCAATGAAGGAATATTTTTGGGGTACTCGATGCATAGCAAAG
>NW_017721731.1:0-512 GCF_001865875.1 Lupinus angustifolius | reverse complement strand
AAAAAGGCACTCTATGGTCTTAAGCAAGCTCCTAGAGCTTGGTATGATAGACTAAGTACCTTTCTTTTGGAAAAAGGGTTCGAAAGAGGCTTGGTTGACACAACGCTTTTTATACGTAGATTTGAAAATCATGTATTGCTTGTTCAAATCTTTGTTGATGACATAATATTTGGATCTACTAATGATATCTTGTGTAGAGAATTTTCTGAGAAGATGCAGGGGGAGTTCGAAATGTCTATGATGGGAGATGATGGGAGAACTCACATTCTTTCTAGGGCTTCAAATAAAGCAGCTAGAAAGTGGGATATTCATTCATCAGGCTAAATATTGCAAAGAGCTACTTAAGAAATTTGATATGGATAAATGTAAGGAAGCATCCACTCCTATGGCATCTGCATGCTATCTAGATAAAAATGAAAAAGGAAAAGCGACAGAGGTAACAAAATATCGTGGTATGATTGGCTCATTACTTTACTTAACTGGAAGCCGACCTGATATCATGTTTAGTGTAT
>NW_017721730.1:0-2182 GCF_001865875.1 Lupinus angustifolius | reverse complement strand
CCGATTTCGCTGGATGTAAATTGGATCGGAAAAGCACTAGTGGTACTTATCACTTGTTGGGTAGTTCATTAGTTGCATGGCACAGTAAAAAGCAAGCCTGTGTTGCTTTGTCCACCGCCGAAGAGGAATATATTGCCGCCAGTGTGTGTTGCACTCAAATCCTTTGGATGAAGCATCAACTTAAGGACTTTGGTCTTAAGCTAGAAAATATCCCTATTAAATTCGATAATACAAGTGCCATAAACCTATCCAAGAATCCCGTTTTGCATTCTAGAACCAAGCATAAAGAAATTAGACATCATTTCTTATGTGATCATGTACAAAAAGGTGACTGCGTGCTTGAATTTGTTGAAACCTCTAAACAGTTAGCAGATATTTTCACCAAGACCCTTCCAAGAGATACTTTCTATGTTCTAAGGAGAGAACTTGGAATTCTTGATGAACAATATCTTGATTAAAACTGTCTAGATGTTTAGTTTATGTCTTGTTTCTACATGTTTATTAGTCTCTTGATATAAATGAAATGTGTTAAAATGGAAAATGATATCTCATGATAACCTCTTCTTTTTTGTGATTACATATGTTTAGATTAATCTGTTAGAATGCATGCATAAATCCCAAAAAGTTGAAACCGTTCTGCTTGTTCAATTTTTTTTTATCTTGCTTAATTGATTAAGCATTAATGTTAATCGATTACATGGGCATCAGTTTTTGAAAAATCACTTTTCGTATGATTTTAATCGATTAACCATGTCCGTTAATCGATTAAAACCAGCAGTACAAGTGCAGACAACACCTCAGTTTCTCAATTTTTGGCATTTTCTCTATTTCCTCTTCCTTTTGAGTCTCTGGAACCATGATACAACTGACCCAAGTGCATTAATCTAGATAAACCTCACCTCTAACCCTCTCTAACCTTCTAGAAATCTCCAATTTCATCCTATTTCACTTCAATTCCGTTTTTCCCCAAATCAAAACCCTAGGTTAGGTTTGCCACATTCCTTCTCGGCTTCGTCCAAATCAATTTTGGTTTCTGCAAAATAATGGAACAAAGTCGCCCAAAAAGGTTCAATACCACTGCTAATCGTGGAAGAAGATCAGAGTTTGGCTCATCCTCCACTCGGAGCACCCAATAGGACCGCGGTGACCCATTATACTCGCTCATTCTGCAAGAGACTCGCTTGGCTAAATTTCAAGGACAAAAACCTACGTATGTAAGGTATGTTGATCTAACCTGGATGGCGGAACAAAATTTCAGTTTCCCGCATGATATGGAGGCTCAGGGAGCCGTTAAATTTCTGGAATTGAAGGGACAACATTACCCTCCTCTAGTTTGGGAATTTTATACAAATTTCAGATATAAGGATGGTAAATACTGGTCTATGATTTCTGGAAAACTTTGAGATTAGTGATGACCTGTTTATTAATGTTGGTGGGTTATCCTCTTCGGTTTATGGTGTAGAAGACTGCTCATGGGTTAAGGATAATTTTGATGCTACTGAGGTATATAAGTCGATTCTTAGAGGACCTCATCTATACATTCAGGGTGCATTAACCAAGGCTAGGTCACTATCTGTTGAAAATAGGCTGCTGCATTGTATCATCGCTTATATTCTGGTGCAGAGGAACACAAATCATGCATAACCCACTGTGAATGATTTGCGTTTCATGTACGCTGCTAAGAACAATGTGATGATTAACTGGCCTGAGGAGATCTTAAAGATTATGAATAGTGTTTCTCTGTTGCAGTCTAAGTTGCTTCCCTATAGTATCTTTATATCACGGATTGTGTATTATTTGCATATTGACGTTACTGGCACTATTATTGTTGAGTATACTAATAAGGATCATTTGGTTGGTGAGAGTTTGATTCACAAGATGGGTATCTACAAGTACGGTACTACTTCGCAATACCAGGAGGACTATACTACTATTGATCTTGAGCTATCCAGTGATGATGATCAGGATGGCATGGGTAATCAGAATGTCGCTAATCAGGGGGAGCCCTCTAGGACAGCATCACAGGATTCTATTTTTGGTATGGCTCATATGGAAGCTATGGAACAAAGGCTCAACAACCGCATGGATCTACACTTTCAAGGATTGAAAGATTCGTATTGTGCTGGTATGGAACAGTACGAAGAACGTCAAATTGCTTATTCTGACAACCAATATCAAACCG
>NW_017721729.1:0-395 GCF_001865875.1 Lupinus angustifolius | reverse complement strand
GTGACCAGAATGTTGCTATTCCTGATGATGATATTAATCTTCCTCCACCTCAATCATAGCTTAGAAGACTTTAGACCTAGGATATCCTACCCTTAGGTTTATTTCTTCTATTATTGCACTTTATGGATTCAGTTGTTGTTAATGTTTTAAGACTTATTTCTGCTTTATCTGTTATGGTTTGACATTTTATGGTTTGTTTGGTTGCTGGATAATTTTACTCTTTATGCTACTTTTTTTTAATTTTGCGTATTTTGTTTTTTAATTATGTCAAAATAGCTTATTTGGTTATTTGGATGGTTCTTGATCATATGAGATTTTCTGGTGCATAAATTAAGCTGGTTATTGCACTACATTGCTTATTCTGCTTATTGCTATTTGATATGGTAAATCTTGTA
>NW_017721728.1:0-464 GCF_001865875.1 Lupinus angustifolius | reverse complement strand
TTATAAGACAGGTTAATAGTTAAATCCCAAATTAACTCCTTAAGTTTGTTTTATGTTTAACTACATATCTGTGTCTACTTTTGACATGTGTTATCTTTTTGATAATGTCAAAAGGGGGAGAAAGGTTGTTTTGTTGTTGTTTAATTGTGCAGGTTGATCTAAATTCTGCTTCTGAAATATTCGCGCTTCATACTATCAATCAGTGCAAATACATTCTTCAAGCTATTTCATCAAACAAATGGTGTAGTGTTTGTCATCATCAAAAAGGCGGAGATTGAAAGTACGCATGTCAAGAGGAGTACTTTGGAAAGCTTGCCCACTATGTGTTTTGATGAGGACAATTTGTGTTTCATAAGAGCTTGAAGATCATCAACAAATCAACGTGCTTAAGCCTCAAGATTGGTATTAGACTTAGACTAGTAATTAGCTTAGGTTGAGTCTAAGGCTTAGGTAAACTCAATACA
>NW_017721727.1:0-6863 GCF_001865875.1 Lupinus angustifolius | reverse complement strand
TAGGCATAAACTTAGTGTTGAACATGTATAAGTTAAGTGCATAACGTATTTGAGTATTGCAATTTAAAAATACACTTAGAAATATGCAGTTAATCGATTAAAGTAAGTTTTAATTTATTAACATAAGTTTTTGAAAAGCAGTTGGAACATAAATCTTGGAAAACCGAATCAGTTACAATTTTGTATCTCGTTAATCGATTAACCAAGGATTTAATCAATTAACTGGGCTGCAGAATGATTTCTTTATAAGTTGCGTTTTCATAATTCAAGCTACTTCTTGCATGTTAGATTTTAAGAGAGTTAGAGCATATTTACGTGTTAATTGCTGCATCTACATGAAATTGCATTTGTGAGATTAGAAAAGAGAGAATTCTATGCTTTAGGATTGAGAGGCATTACATGTTTAGTTTCTCATCATTTATCTCATATGTTCATGCATTTCTTGATGTTTTTTGGAAAGATTTCATATTCTGTAAAATCTGTTTTGAACTCATGCATTATCATTTTATATGAGACATGTGTTAGAGTTGTAGAGTAAGGTGTTAATTGTTTTAATTTGAGCATTGTAAGTGCTTTAGATTACTCTATATTTTGTGTTGTAAAAGTGTTGTAATATTGGGAATCTCTAGGTGTCTTACCACCAACGAGATTGAATTGCGTCTTCATTAGCTTAGAAATCTTGATAGAAAGAATAGGTTCTTGGCTGGGGCTACACTGCAAGAAAGGTTTTCTTGGGCGGTAGGAAGTGAGTCAAACCAAGGGATAAGGTTCTTTAGTTTTCAAGAAAGTGTCTAAGTATTGTAATTGAAAGAATTGTTTGTAAAACGTTATTCTGATTATAGTGAAGAAAAATCTCCAAGATCATCCGGGAGGCCTGGATGTAGTTTGCAAGTGGACCCGCAAACGAAGCAGGATAAAAACCTTGTTGCAAGCTTTTTCTTTCCCTACTCTCTTTATTGCTTTAATCGATTACTTTGTATAGTTGTATTATTGTAATAATCTGTTTCTATATTGTACTGTTGTAACTCTGATATTTTTGTTAGCTCTGTATATTTGCTTCAATCTCAGTTGCTTGTCGTATAAGAAATTGACTCTGTTTGTACTATCTGAGCTGTTTTAATCGATTAAATTGCTTGCGTTAATCGATTATTATTTTTGTGTTAATCGATTAAACTGGGGGAATTTCAGCATTATATGTTGTTTGCGAAAAGCGGATACTTTGACCGCTACACCTATTCAACCCCCCTTCTAGGTGTATTTTAGCCACTGATACCTAACAATATGACAATCCGATTAAGGGGTGGGAAGGAACTCAAGGATGTTCCTCGAACTGAGAATGATCCACAAGTGGAAGTGAGACATACTGAGACATAACTCCTTAAAGGGGAACAAAATTTTGAAAAGGTGTCTAAGTATGTAGGTCCACCATCATATGTACCACCACATCATTTTCCCTATAGACTTGTGAATGAAAAATTAGAAAAGAAATATGGAAAATTCTTAGATATCTTTAAGAAATTATAAATCAATTTGCCCTTCACTGAGATACTGTAGGAGATGCCCGCGTACATGAAATTTCTTAAGGATATTCTATCTAAAAAGAGAAGAATAGAGGATTATGAAACAATTGCTTTAACTAAGGAGTGCAGTTCTTTAATTCAAAATAAATTGCTTCCAAAACTAAAAGATCCTGGTAGTTTCTCTATCCCGTGCTTAATTGGTAATACTAATTTTAACCATGCTTTATGTGACTTAGGAGCAAGTGTGAGCCTCATGCCCTTATCTGCGTGTAGAAAATTGGATCGGACATGGGTGAACTAAAACCCACTACTATATCACTTAAATTAGCGGATAGGTCAATTAAATTCCCTATAGGCATCTTGGAGAATGTTCCTATCAAAAATTGGGAAATTTTACATTCCAACAGATTTTGTAATACTAGATATGGAAGAAGATGCCCAAATTCCAATCATACTAGGTAGACCATTTTTGGCTACCTCTAGTGCCATAATTGATTTTAAAAATGGAAAACTTTCCCTAAGCATAGGGGATGAAAATATTGAATTTGATATTGCTAAATATATTAAACAACATTATCTTAAGGACTCATGTTGCAAAGTTGATATGTTGAACCAAGTAGTGAAAGAGGAAGAGCCTAAAGTGATATATGAGAATATCTTGGAGAGAAGCATGCATGACACTTCAAATTTTGATGAGGAAGTGGCCAAGGGTGGTGAATCTATAAGTGTAAGCTCAACACTCCCCTACAACTCACACGAGGAGAGCTTGAGTGTCATACATAAATCTGATAATTGGGAGAAAGGGAAAGCATCTAAAATGGAAGTAAAAACACTCCCTCCACCCTCGGGTATGAGTTCATGGGTTCTTACATGATACGCAAGGACCAACCGTCAAGCTAATGACGTTAAATGAGTGCTTCATGGAAGGCAACCCACACCGAAGGTACCCGTTTTGTTCATTAATTGCAGTGTAGTGTCAGCTTTATTGTAGGGTGATTTGTATAGTGTTGGCCACAAAATAAAAATCATGAACTCTAAAAAAATTATTATAGGGAGAGTGCTAACACAGTCTTTCTAATTAGTTTCCTCCATTCAAATATGGTATTTGCACCTAGTCCATCTAGAACATATAGGATATTTGGGAACTTTTTCTCTTCTTTTGTAGGTACTTCCACTGCACCCAATAAAGTCGACCACTTATGATTGACACATAAGTCAGGGACACTTCCTACCTAACCCATGAGTTTTTTCTCTAATTGTATAGATTTTTTACATTTGGGACAATGTAAATTTCTAAGCTTGAGGGAATTTTGCATTTAAATAGTTCAATTATGTCATGCATACCATATAAATTTTAATTTTTTTACTTTGAATATTCATATTATCATGCATTAGCATATGTTTCATATCTCATCTACCCTCTGCTTTGTTCTATGTGTTGTCTGTCTGCTTTAAATGAAAAAGTATGCGTGAATGATGATGATTGATCTATGATCCCATGGAAGAGAAAAACTTTTGATAAAATAATAACATGAAAGACATTAGATTTGACAATTGTAAAATAAATTTGGTTAAATAAAGGTCTTTGTTTCATAACTTTTACATAGATAACATCACATATTTACGCTTCATGCATAGAGAAGGAGGTATTTTGTATATCACCAACATCACTACCCATGTACTATGGGAGCGATTTCGAACACTATGTGGGTTAATTCTATCAGTTGACAATGCAAGACATAGATTTCTTGATTCTTGACCAAAACTAGGATAGTCATGATTAATTTTTCTCCATTGTGGAGAATCTGCAGGATGCCTAAGCGCATACCATGTCAAATTATTTACATCTTTTGCAATGCTGAACAATCTTTGCATCATATAATGGTTTCTCAACATCACTTATTGATAAGTGCCAAAAATGCCTAAATTTCATACACTTTTTATGGCACTTATCCTTGGCAAAATTGAGAAAACCAACTTAATTCAACACTTTTTGGATAAAATATCACAATCTTGTATATATGCTTTTTGTAATTCTTTTCTACTTTATTTTGTAGGATTTAGGTAGAAAAGAGATGAAATATTCAAGTGCAAGTAAAGTGCTCAATATAGGCCAAAATGATCCATACATGACATGCTTAAGCTTAGTGTGGTAAGTTGTGTGCTTAGCCTTACGCATTGACTTGACAAAACTTGGCCTATGTGGAAAGCATGAAGTCAACATGAAGCTGCTCACTAAGCATCTTAGCTTGGACCAAATGCACGCCCAGCGTGACCTGGACACCAACTTGGCACGGTCAGACTCAACTAGGCACAGTCAGAACACAAGCCTGGCACGAGCAACCACATGCACGACACACGCTAAGTGCTGATTCAACAGCTTAGCGTGGCACCTAGAGCGCCCAGTGTGGAACCAAGCACCAAGCCACATCAACATCAGGCACAGTCAAGCTGCTCAAGCAGACAACTAAGCGGTGTCACATAGGAGCTTGGCGGTGTACACTCAGCATGTTGGCCAAAGTTAACTTAGCACCCAAGCATGCTTGCCTCATGCATGACCTCACCCTAAGTAGCCTCCTTAGGTTTTTCAGAAGTAGCTCACAATAGCTGGGCCAAGTAGCTCACCATAGCTTAGGTGACTAAGCCCCAAGCAGGTGACTAAGCTGCTTGGCCAAGTGACCAAACCCATGATAAAGGGTTTGGTCAGCAGCATAGCGGTGGAAGGGAGCAACTTTGATGGGTCCTGGAACTCCTATAAATAAGAGGCACTTCAAGGCTAAAAAAAGATATATACATTCATTCATCAAATTAATACATTCACTCTTCCACATTCGAATTTCTCTCTTCTTCTACATTTTCTTTTTTGTAATTTCTTGAAGAATTTCTACTCCAAAGTAGCTTAGGTAATTTTTATTTCTAAGTTCTCTTTAATTCAAGAGTAGAAGGAGTAATCAAGAGGAGAAGGAGTAATCAAATGAGATGCAAAAATTCATTTTGCAATCTCATTTGTGCACGGTAAAGTGTCTTAAATCCTTGGATTAAGATGGCTAATGCTCCTAAATCTTAGTTGAATTTTTGGCTCACTAAAATTTCTTGTAATTTCTTGTTCATTGTGTTGAATTATGTTTTATTTATTCATTTGGCAATTTCATTTCTTTAGAAAGTGCTTAATGCGGTTTTTGCTTGATCACATAAAACTTGATTTCAAGATCCAAAATGCTTCTTTTTAAAGTCTTGACAAATGAACTAAAAAGTAGGAATTCACGTTAGTTCAATTTCCAAATCAAAGCATTCAGTTTAAATAACTTGTAATCAAGGTTAATCAATATTTACGGAGCCTGAAATAAGGCGTGACAACTTATTTCGTCGAGTGACAGTATTCTATTGATTAGTATATTTTGAAAGGCTTGAAAATCATTTTTTCTCGCCAGGGGACTGAGGGAAATTTTATGAACTGATGTTTGGAATAACCAAGGTATAACACATAAGTTGTATAAATATTTTTCATAGACATGTTAAGAAATATTTCCATCATTCAAACTAAATTTTCTCCTCTAGAATTTGTGCATATTAGTTGTTTATGTTTACTTGTTAGAATGTTAAAATTTCATAAATAAAACCAACCAAAAATATGTTCAATCTTTATTAGTAATATCATGTTTATAATAAACATTCTATTAGGCAGTTCATTGTGGTTCGACATAACCCTATACTATATTACAATTGAATCTTGAAAGAGATACAAATGTAAAATAGTAAAGTGTTATCCAATATATTTTATTTGTTGACAAAGAAAGAAACCTTGAGTCAATGTTAAATTTAATTTATAAATTGTATCTTTGTGAAAATGATAAATACACACTCATAATGAGTGATCTAACTACTAACTTTTACTTTCTGTTATTTACATTTTCGCAAACTAACATTTACTTTCTGTCATTTAAATTTTGCAACTAACAATTTATTGATTTATTTATTTATTGTTTACCAACCTTCCATAAGAAAGTAGTTTAGTTAATAAAAGGAAATGAAAATAAATATTACTAATTATCACTTGTGCTAATTTGCTAAATTCATACTAGTAAACTGGTGTTGGAATTTATTCCACAAATTCGAGATGGTATGAAGTTGTTAATAATTCAATAAAGTCAAGTTTTTGATCAAATGGAATATTTTTTAAACCAACTCAATACAAGCTAAATGAGTGAACTTACTTTCAATTCACGTAATTAAAAAAGACAAATATTTATAAGGAAAACTCACTTTCAATTCGGTGTTGAATGAGTGAATGAACTTTCAGTGTTGAATGAGTGAATGATGATTTTGAGGTTGAATGAGGGAATGAGTTTCAAATTCGATGTTGAATGATTTTCTTGTTGAACAAGTGAATGATTTTCGTGTTGAATGAATGAATGATTACGATGTTGATTTTCGGTGCTGAATTGATTTGAAGGTTGAATGATTTCGAGCTTGATTTTGAGAATAAATGACTTTTGCTGCTGAATAAATGAGTTTTGGGATTGCTGAATGTGTGAATGTGAGAAAGTTTTAATTTTTTAGGGTCTGGTCGTACTTGGGATTGATGCGCATTAAGCCTTCAACAACGCTTATTATAGTGAGTGTTGTGAAAGATATATAATCAATATCGTTACCTATAACAAGCGTTGTTGAAGATTACTCATTCAAATATAATGAAGATAAAATGTAAGTATTCCATAATGCACACTAAAAAGTGCATTGTAGAAAATATCATATCAACAACATCTTTTGTAGGGCACGTTGTTGAAAATATATGCTCTTCATTCAAATTAATAATGACATTATGACATTCGATTAATGACAATTAATTAAATATAAAAAACAATTAAATAATTGTGTTTAAATAATGGTACATTGAAATAATACAAAACATACAATGTAACAATTAAATAATTAAAAATGATAATTAATTAAAATCTGATAGTGTTGGTGCACGTTAGAGGTGACAAAATTATCCATAATCCAAAATCCATCCAAATCCATCTGTTAAAATTAATGGATTTAAAGATATAATCCAATGGATTGTGTTGATAATGGATGGATTCAAATCCATCCATTATATTCAATGGATATCCATTTGGATGGATACCCAATCCATCCAAAAAAATAAAAATAAAAACAACTTTTTTTTCAATTAATTCAATATTAATATAAAAAATCTCTCTCACCTTTCTAAGCACAATTTCACACATTTTCCAAAAGTTGAAAAATGCAATTGTGATTTTAAAAAGTGCTTATAAAAAAATATAAACGATTTTGGCCTTAGTGCTTTACCCCAACATCTTAATGCAAAGTATATATATA
>NW_017721726.1:0-6980 GCF_001865875.1 Lupinus angustifolius | reverse complement strand
ATAATATAATAACAAAATGAAATATTTCAGGATGATAGACTGTTGCATATAACTTATGGAAGTCCCAATTATTAGGAGTGTAAGCGGTTCCAGTTTAAACCTGAAACCGATGAAACCAAACCGAACCATAAAGAGCGGTTCGGTTCAGCTCTTCGGTTTGGTTCGGTTCCACGATTCAATTCAATTTTTTTAATTAAGAACCATTTAAGTTTGGTTCGGTTTACGGTTTTATAAATTTTGGAACAGTTAGAACCGAACCGCATATTAAAAAATAATTTAGAATTAATAATACATATAGGCTATAAATAAGACGCAAATAGAAAAATAAATCAGTAAACAAACCTAAATATCTATTATCTCTATTATCCATTGAGAAGATAGAAAGAAAACTAAAAAACTAGTATACATTTTGTCAATATTCAGAGATGAAATAAATTAAATAAAGAAATTAAGAAACTAAAAGAAAATAAAGGAAGAACTTGAGGACATTACTAATGATGTGGAGTGTTAGGTATTATTGTTAGACTAAAATATTGGTATCAAGTTTGTGATTCTTAAATTTTGTTGGACGGTGTCGAAGATTTTGTAGACTAAAATTTCAAGTTTGTAGTGTGCTGAAATGTTGAATTATTATTATTTTACTAGAAAGAGTATTCAATACTTTATTATTGATGTGTTTAGTATTTATTTAGTTGACTTTATACCTGGAAATTTTGTTCATCTATTTCTTAAAGGATTTTCTATAAATAAGTTAAAAAACCGAACCGTTAATGAACGATTCTATTTGGTGCCTAAATAAAATTTGCGGTTAATTGAGTAGAACTGGACTGTATCTTTGTGGTAGGTTTGGTGACTAAATTGCGTCAAAAATCGAACCGAACTTTTACACCCCTGTCAATTATGTTGCACCAGAGATTCTTATCAATAAGAGTGCTTAGAAAAAAAACTTCACAAATTCACCTTTTTAAAAGTGCTTATCAACAAAGCAATTTTTAAAAGTGTTTGTTAAGAAAATTAATTTTTAAAATGTGTTTTTTTAAAAAAAAATCACTTTTTAAGAGTAATTTTTTAAAAAAACACTTTTAATTTATTTTTAAAATTCATATTTAAAAATGATTTATTAAAAAATAATTTTGAAAAGAATTTTTTCTTCAAATTGCTTTATTAAAATTGTTTTGTTCAAATTAAAAAAAAAGTGGGTTGGATATCCATCTATCCAGTCCATTAAAATGGATACAGGGATAAAATGGATGGATTGGAATTCATTGGATATTGATGAATTGGATAATTTAAAAATGTGATGTAATGGATTTATATGGATTGGTGGATAGTTTTCTATCCATCCATTAGGATCCAAATCCAAATCCATCCAATTGCCACCCCTAATTTCATATATATATATATATATAAAAACCCATTCCCATTGTATATATATAGATACTAACTTTTATAATTAATAGTGTACATTTTTATTATATATTTAAAAGTTACATAAAAAAGAAAAAGCTCTTATAGAATACCGACGTTGAGGTTATAAAAGATTGTTCAATAGAATATTGTGTTTAATACAGGTGTGTAATACGATGAAAGACCATGTCACACCTAAATGAGAGATTAGGATCCTTTCACACATTTCTTAAATTCAATGGCTAAATTACTTTTCGTGCAAAATTCAGTATATGTTATGATAGCCAACAAGGCTTTGTTAGATATAACTAGTTGATAAGCTAAATAATGAGTTACAAGTTAGCTCAAAGTTAGATGAAAGTTGAGATTTGACAAGGTAGCTAATTGTATCAAATATGTTTGGAAAAAAAAAACTAATTTTTTTCAGTCTAATCTAATTTACATATTAGAACATGAGAGATAGAAAGAGAGAAGAGAATGATGAAGGGCAAGGTACTTAATTTTTATACAAGTTGGATCAAAATGGTATTTTGTTGTTATATTATAAAGCCAAATAATTACTCCTACGCATTTATGAAAATTATGGTAGTTTTATCTATTTCTTCTATGATAAAAGTTTTGATGATTTGATAGTTATTATTAATTGAAATTATAAAAATACATATTTGAAAATACTTTATATGTCATTTATTGATTAATCGTACTTGAATAAATGTTTAGCCCTTATATGTTCATGAGTAATTTAATTGGGTAAGATAATTGACATAACTAATGTTAATATTTATCGTAATCGACCCTGAATGTTAGTCATATTTTATTATATTCAATCTGGATTTAATTTTTTGTTCTCATTTATTTTGTTATTTTTTTTCTCTAAAATCTTTCATTGTTGAGAACACCAAATTTTTTTTGGATTCATACTTAAAACAAATCAATAAAAACATATCACTTTGATAAAAATATTTTCAATAAGATTTGATTTCAAACTAATATTTAATGAAATTTTTTTATTTGAAAAACAAATAATTTCATATTTCTTCCTCATATAAAAGTAGATTTAAATGACTTGATAAATATTTATTGGGTGAATAATGACTGATGTTGTCCCAGACTGAGATAGAATTTCAATAATGGTGAGATAGAATTTCAAATTAATTTACCGACACCAATTTTATTTTTAAAATAAAAAATGAAAGAAGGTTTCAAGTTGCTTAATCAACACTTATTAGCCTAATAATGAAGAGACTTCAATTAAAAAATACATGTATAATTTCCATTTAAAAAAAAAAAAAATCAATCATTTAAGAGGGTCATTAGTAGAGTTATTAATGTGGACACATCAATTTAAAAAAAAACATGTGTTAAATATTCGATTTCAATCAAGTAATTATGGACTCATTAATGTATTCTTTCTCAAGAAAAAATGTGTGAAAAGTCTCGTGCAAATAAAAGAGAGTAACAACATATTAAAGCACACAATAATAAATACACACATAAATATAAAAATCACACCATAGAAATTAAATTTGTCTTCTTCCCCTCATCCTTTCTCATGTCGGATTCATGGATGCACTTTCTTTTTGTCTCCTCTTTTTAACTATTCCTTTTAATTTCGTTTTCAAAAAATAATTATTTTATTTTTATTATTATATAATTAAATGATGAATAATTTATTAATTTTCATTTTAATACATAATATTAATAAATATTTTATTTTTATAGAAATTCATAGTGACTCATTCAATGTTTTTTTATAAATAATAATAAGTATTCACTTTCTTTAATAAATAAGGGGCATACATTTAAACAAATATTCATCTCTTCAATTAATTTAAAAGTATTATAAGGATTAAGAAAATGGTAACAATTAAAATTATATTTGCCACATTTTATGTTGAAATGCAGTATGAGGCATAGGAATGTACTTCACTCAATTGAAATGAACGATCAAATAATGACATATGCTTAACCAACTATTTGACCCTTATAACAAAAAAAAACATTTAATAATTGAAAAGTGGATGCAATAATTATTGTACTTTCTTATTCTTTAAATTAAGATGCGATATTAGACATAGGGTTGTACTTCACTCTAAGTGTTGATGACAAATTATGATTAAGCATTGTTTTTTTTGTCACGAACCGTAAAATTAAAATCACTCAACGAACAAAACATTTTCTACCCAAAAACTACATAGTCTTCATTTCATATTACTCATGGGAATCTGTAGGAGCAAGATGAAATCTTGTCTGATACAAATACAAAAAGTAAAGTTTTTCTTGAAATAAATAAATAAAATAATCAATCATCTTTGAGCTCTAAATTAGTCCATTCAATTAGTAAGGTTACCATCTAGTACGGGCAGACGTTGGGGGACTAATATCTTACTCGGTTCGTAGTCGACTCTAGAGTTCAAATATCTAAACCAATGACCGATGTGTTTCAATAATGGACAAAAATATATTTTCCTATGTTTTGACACAAAAACATAGTAGCAACTCCAAATAGTCAAGTAGATCAAAAATTGGTGTATGACAGATTTTAAACTTGTGACAAGTTAAAGTATATTTAAGAGTATCTAAAATCCTAAAGCTAAGTCTTTCTGGGATCCACCTCATATTTTCTTGACTGTACTTCGGTTCAACTCGTGCACGAACAAGTATTATTAAGACTTTAAACCCAACACAAGCCAATCATTGGACGCACGTTTCATATGTCGTCACCATTAATGCAACAACCCTTTTTTGTCAAAATATGATCCAATTTCAACATGCTATGTTGTGTGGGCATTTCCCGATCTAGTGATAATGATGAGCAAGTAGTTTATTAGGCCCAATGTATCATCGTGGGATGTTCCGGTGTTATTTGTGATGAAAAAGGATGGAAGAATGAGGTTATGTGTAGATTATAGACAACTCAACAAAGTGACTATTAAGAAGAAATACCTACTTCCTCGAATTGATGATCCAATGGATCAATTAAAAGGAGGGTCAATCTTCTCTAGGATGAATTTACGATCAGACTATCATCATATTCGAGTTAGAAAATAAGATATACCGAAGACTACCTTCCTTACCCGATATGGACATTATGAATACCTTGTAATGCCTTTCAGAGTCACAAATTCTCCTGTTGTATTCATGGACTACATGAACTGGATCTTCCAACCGTTCTTAGATAAGTTCGTTGTAGTATTCATGGACGATATCTTAATATATTCTAAGACCGCGGAAAAACATGTTGAACATTTGAAGACTATTCTAAGCATGTTGAAGGAGAGGCAATTGTATGCCAAACTATAGAAATGTGAATTCTGGTTGGAAGAGGTACAATTTCTAGGCCATATAATCACACAAAATGGTATTGTAGTTGACCCAACCAAGGTAGAAGTTGTATTACAATGGGAAAGACCTCAAACCATGATGGAGATTAGAAATTTCCTCGGATTAGCAGGCTACTTTAGTTTATTCATAGAATGCTTTTCTAAATTGGCTTTGCCGCTAACCAAGTTGACCCGAAAGGGACAAACCTTTGAAATGTCACTTTAGTGTGAGAATAGCTCCCAAGAACTGAAGAAAAGATTAACTTCATCCCCAGTTCTTATACTTCCAGATCCAAATGGTGGATTCGAGGTGTATTGTGATGCTTCCAAGAAGGGCCTAGGATGTTTATTTATGCAAGATAAAATAGTAGTAGCTTATGCATCTCGACAACTTAGATGGTATGAAGAGAATTACCCACCCGTGATTTAGATTTGGCAGCAATAGTGTCCGCTTTGAAAATATGGAGACATTATCTATATGGGTCGAAGTTTGAAGAATTTAGTGATCACAAGAGTTTAAAATATCTATTCGATCAAAAGGAATTGAACATGAGGCAATGTAGATGGGTTGAATTCATGAAGGATTAAAGATGTTTTGGTGGCCAAAATGTGTCGAAATTTGAAAACGATGTTTTGGTGGCCAAAATGTGTCGGGATTTGAAAACGATGTTTTGGTGGCCAAGATTAAAGAAGAACGTGACAGAATATGTGATGACATGCTTAACATGTCTAAAAGGAAAGCTGAAACATCAAAAACCTGGAGGATATTTAAAACCCTTAAATATACCTGAGTGGAAATGGGACAACATTGTTATGGATTTTGTTTCAGGACTCCTGAATGTAAGGTATTAGTGGCCTAGGAACACCTAGAAGGGGGGTTGAATAGGTGTAGCGGTTATTAATCATCGCTTATCGAACCAAAACCCAACTGCTAGAAAACAGTCCAGTTAATCAATTAACAACAAGGTTTAATCGATTAACTATTGCACAAAATAGAATGATCATAAAGGCAATTTGCACAGTAATTAAAATAAAATTGAACAAATATAATACAGATATTTTTACGCACAATTATTAAGTATATGGCAGTAAACAAATATTCAACTATTCAATCACATATTCAATTTATAATGGCAAGAAACATAAAGAAGATAAAGAGAGAAAGAATAGTGCGCAAAGGATTTTTATCCTGGTTCGTTTGCGGTCCACTACAAACTACATCCAAGCCTTTCCTTCTGGATTAGAGAGATTTTCTTTCTTCAAATTATTGAAATATGGATACAAATACCAATTCAATTACAAGCACATAGGAGGCTCCCTTCTTGAAATCTAGGACCTCTAAATCCTTGGTTTGACTCTACTCTTCGCCTATGAGAAAACCTTTCTCGCGAACTAGCCCCAACCAAGATTCTTATCCTCAAATCAAGACCTCCTAGCCTTGGTGAAGAACCTCAATCTCTATGGTGATCTCACACCAAGAGACAAATCCAGAATACACAAAAACACGTTAAACATCAAGGTATACTAAGCACAATAATGCTTAAAATATGACAAGATCAAGACTCAAAGATTAACCCTTTTACTAACCACTTAAGCCATCAAGATTAAAATGAGTTAATCAATATCGGTATACAAATAATTTCTCTCTAACAATATCTAATGCATGATCATGTGAGCAAGATAAGAATGGATACATAATTATGCAAAACAGTAAGCATATAATAGCAATTAAAACAACATAATCTCTCTTCTCACGCATGCAACCTCCCTTTGAAAAATACAGTAAAACACGTATGCAAAATGCTCTCTAAGCAGCCCTATACAATAGAATGCAATGCTATGGTTTTCCGAACAATTCCTTGTATTTATAGCATAGAAAGTAGGCGGTTACATTTGTTGCAAAACAGTTAAACATTTAAACAGTTAAAACAGATTTCAGTTATAACAAATAACAGACTAGTTAATCGATTAAGGCTTCTCTTTAATCGATTAACGGGACAACAGAATGACACAGAATTTAGTTGAAACAGAAAACACACATTTAAAAGAAAAGCACTTGCGTTAATCGATTAAGTTACCACGTTAATCGATTAAGTTACCATGTTAATCGAATAACTAGAACATTTATGCATATGTTTCAAATAGTAAACTTCTCATATGTTATGCACAATATATATACATGCTTTACCAATTATATTATGCTTGATATGCACATATAACATGTATGATAGATGCATGAACATACAATTA
>NW_017721725.1:0-5522 GCF_001865875.1 Lupinus angustifolius | reverse complement strand
AATTATATGAAAAACTACTCTAAAACTAGCCTAAAAACTACCTTAGATGAAAGGAAAATATGGAGAAAGAATTTAGAAAGAATGTACAATGTCTTAGAATTGAGAATTTCATGCCTTTATATAGGCCAAGGTGCTGGGCGCTCAGCTGCCCTGTTTGGCAGCTAAGCTGCTAACCATTGGTCCCTATGAAGAGCCACTTCGGCCGCTACTTGACCCCTATGGTAGGCTAGGTTACATGCATGGTGACACCTCCTCCTTCTTGTCATAGCTTTATATCATCCATGAGGTCATGTTCTTGGCCTTGAAGCAAAGAAAAATTAAGATGTTCTATGAGTTGACGTATAAATCATTTTTCTGGTGTGCCAAGCGCTTAGCACACCTAGTTCCATGCTAAGCTGCCTGTTTCAGCAGCTTAGCTGACCTGGTTCCACGCTAAGCTGCCTGTTTCAGCAGCTTAGATGACCTGGTCCCAGCTGGGCATGGACCTAGCTATCCTGGCCTGGTGCTTAGCTGACCTTGTCTAGTGCTTAGCTGACCTGGCCTGGTGCTTGCCTGACCTGACCTGGTGCTTGGTGCTTGGCTGACCTGGCCTGGTGCTTGGCTGACCTGACCTGGTGCTTGGTGCTTGACTGATCTAGCTTGACCTGGTGCTTAGCTGACTTGGCCTGGTGCTTAGCTGACCTGGCCTGGTGGTTGGTGCTTGGCTGGACAACTTTGTGCTTGATTTCTTCATGGTGATGCAACCTTTTTTCTTTGGTTTGTTACTTGAGTTTTGTTGGTTGCTTGACACTTTTGGGCTGTTTTCTTTAAGTTAAGGTAAGCATTTGATTTTTGCAAGTTGCTTGGCCTTACCTTAACTTAGGTTTCTTCAAGACGAAGTAGTAAGCTACCTTTCTTCAAGGCTAAGTAACCAAATTAAGCACATAGCATGCCATGCTTTAACTTGATTACTTTTAGCAATTCATTTTGAGCTTTTGTCTTGAATTTTGGCTTGAATTCTTGTCCATCTTTGAATTTATTCTTTAATATTCATTTTCCTACAAAAGTCAAAGAAAACTTGGACAAGAATTAATAAATAACTAATTTATTCAATCATGCAAAATTCACCTAAAAAGTGTTAATTTAAGTTGGTTTTCTACACTTTGCATAGGATAAGTGCCATAAAATGATGGTGAGAAGTGTATACGTTTTGCACTTATCAGAAGGCCAAGGGGAGCCAGGCGCCCCAGTTTGCCTATAAAAGGCATCACTATTTCTTCACTTACACATCATTGTAAATATGTTGTAAATTCTCCTTCTTCATCTTCCCATTTCGGTTCTCTCTCTTTTTAGAGTGTTCTTAGGTTGTTTTTAGGTTTTTAGTTCATAGAAATTCAAAGGGAATGGAGTTGGCAAATGAGGTATAGAAACATGATTTTGTAACCTCATTTGGAATCAAAAGCATCTCATCTTTGGATAGATGGCTCATGCTCCTACATATTGATTTGGATTATGCTGTAAGTTTATTTCTTCTCTTCATTCGTATCATATTTTGATTTCAATACATTCATATTATTAATTTTTGGTTAAGTTTTGATTCTTTATGAAGTTCTTAATGCGGTTTTAGCTTGATCATCTTAAACTTGATTTAAAGATCCAAAACTGCTTCTTCTTAAAGTGTTGACAAGTGAACTAAAAAGTATAACCTACACCTTAGTTCACTTTCCACATCAAGCATCTATTTTAAGCAACTTATGTTCAAGGCTAAATGATGTTAATGGAGCCTCAAGTAGGGTGTGCCAACCTACTCCAACAAGGGGCTCTTAGCTATTGTTTAGTGTATTACATAAGGTTTGAAAATCATCTTATCATTCTAGGACACTAGATGAAGGATTTAGAAATGGTGTGTGGAATTAACCGAAAGTATAACACATAACTTGTAATGTTTTCAAAATCATTTGAGTCAAGAAATAATTCCATCTTTCAAATCAATTTTACCCTCTTGAATTTGTAAATAGTCAGTTCTTTACTTTTTCATGTTTCTTTGTTCATAAAATCACAAAAAAAACTTTAATTGTTACTTTATTACTTTTGATAAAAGATACAAAGTATGAGTACATTTCTATTAGGCAATTCCTTGTGGTTTGACATAACCCTATACTATTCTACAATTGAATCTTGAAAGAGTTGCAAATGTAAAATAGTAAAGTGTTAACTTATAAATTTTATTTGTTGACAAAGAAAGAAACTTTGAATCAAAGTACAATTGAATTCATCAATTGTAACTTTGTGAAAAGGAAAAATACACAGTTATAATGAGTGATCTAACTACTAACTTTTACTTTCTGTCATTTACTTTCCGCAACTAACATTTATTTTATGTCATTTACATTTCTGCAACTAACATTTATTTATTGCTTTATTCTCTATTCTTTATACGAACCCTTTGAAAGAAGTTGTACGTTTAAATTCTAACTTTATTGCTTTATTTATTTGTTCTTTACCAACTTTCCATAAGGAAGTAGTTTGGTTAATAAAGGAAAACGAAAATAAATATCAGTTATTATCACTTGTATTAAATTGATAAATTGAAACCATTAAACCGGCGTTAGAATTTATTCCAACAAAGCCGAGATGGTATGAAATTGTTAATAACTAACTAAAGCTTAGTTTTTGATTAAAGGAACATTCTTGAAACGATTAAACCGATGTTGGAATTTATTCGAACAAAGTCGAGATGACGAGCAAAGAATCGACCTGTCATTAAATAAACAAATTAGAAACTTGCTATTGCCTCAATAAATCAAAGCACCAAATAACTCTTTCAACAAGCCTAAAGAGTCACATCTTACTACTATAAAGAGGATATTAAAATATCTTAAAGGCACACTTGATGTAGGACTATGGTATCCTAAAGGAAGTATATGTAATCTGGTAGGATATTTGGATGCAGATTTTGCTGGATGCAAATATGAGAGGAAAAGTATAAGTAGTACTTGTCATATTCTTGGAAATACCCTAGTCTCTTAGTCCTATAAAAAGCAAGTCTGTGTTTCTCTAAGTACTATTGAGGCAGAATACATAGCTGCAGGAAGTTATTGTGCCCAAATAATATGGCTCAAGCAATAATTGCAAGATTACGGATTAGACCTAAGATGCATACTCTTAAGATGTGATAATACTAGTGCTATAAATCTAAAAAAGAATTTGATTATGCATTCCTGGACTAAACATACTGATATAAGACATCACTTCCTTAAGGACCATGCCCAAAAGAAAGATGTTCTGTTAGAATTTGTTGATACACATGAAGAACTAGCAGACATATTTACAAAACCTTTGGCTAAAGCACTGTTTTATAAACTTAGAAGAGAATTAGGCATTCTTGATGAATCATATCTCTCTTAACATGTTGATATATATTATATGTGTTTCATTATGTGTATTACATACCTAATCGGTTAATTGCCAAACAGAAAGTTTGTGTAATCGATTACTCATTCGTGGTAATCGATTACACTCTGCACTATTTAAGGCAAAAAAAAGATTTATTTAAACTTCATCTTCTTCATTTTCCCTCCTTGCAACCGTGGGAACCCCTATAACATCAAAAAACTTCCTTTCTAAATAGTTTTGCTTGATTTTTGTGGTGTTTCATACTACATTTTCACTCCTAAACACATTCCTACCATAATTTTTGGGTTTAGAGTTCTAAATCAAAAACCCCTAAATCTCAAAATCTTCAAAACCTAAGTTTTTCAACACTCAACAAAATTACCTAATCCTCTAGAACCAAGAAGCAACGAATCAGTGTGACTCAAGGAAAGCAACAAAACCAGAATGAAATCAACACATTGGATTTTGGCGCGTCTTTTAGCAAACAAGGATCAACGCAAAACCTTCAAGGATCACTTAATGCAACATCTCATTTTTCATCCGAAGTTGGTATGTTAAGCTCTTTTGAGGATAATAATTTCATTTTCCCAACCCTTTTTGAACAACAAAAACTCTTTGGATTTTGCAAAATGCACTATTCTTACTATCTAGAACTTGTACAAGTATTTTACTGTAATTTGAGTTTTAAGAAGAATAAAATATTCTCTTTTGTCAAAGGAAAAGAGATTGGCATAGACTTCAAAACTCTAGGTTCACTTTCCGGTAATATACCGTACATAGCAAGGATAGTAGAGTCTGGCATTCAATACGACTTAGAAGAGTTCCACAATATGGACTTCTACTACTCTATGTATAGATACTCCAAACGGGAAATTGAAATGCGTAAGCAAATGTCTTTCAGCGAAACTATGCGAAACCAAACTATTTTATCTATTGGTAACTTAAACATAGAGGATCTTTTGATTCATTACATATTAAGCTACATCGTAGTTCCAATGCTTTCAAACCATTCGCAAGTAAATGATATGAAACTATAATTGATGTATGCTATGAAACATAATGTTCCTATTAATTGGACATTAATGATAATGAGACAAATCTGGACCTTTAGAAGTGAGTATGGACCATTGCCTTATGCCATTCTCATCACTACTATACTTGGATATTCTAGTGTTTCGTGTGCTGGAGAATCTAAAATCGCACTCGATGCTCGCGATAATATTGATGTGGATATAATCTACAAAATGGGTTTCTTTTGAGATATCAATGTCATGATGTACAAGAATCACAGTGATCAATAGACTACAAATCAAGAAAATCCTTCAACTGACCCTCCTACTAGTCCCCCATTTCGTGCTGAATCATCCTTCAACATATTGTTCTCGCTTAAGGGCTACATCACTACACATATGGATGCTCTCGATACAACGATTCCTCAAATCCAAGAAGTGCTTAAATTTTTATCAAATCAATTGGACTACATGGACCTGAATTCTCAAAAAGCTAATCCAGATCATGAGGAGCAGTGGTCTAGCAATCTAGGATTTTACTTAAGTATTTCAATGTTGTTGTTAATATTTCAAAACTGCTGCTATTGTTACTTGAAAGTGCGCATGTGAAGAGGAGCACTTTGGAAAGCTTGCCCACTATGTGTTTTGATGAGGACAATTTGAGTTTCATAAGAGCTTGAAGATCATCAACAAATCAACGTGCTTAAGCCTCAAGATTGGTATTAGACTTAGACTAGTAATTAGTTTAGGTTGAGTCTAAGGCTTAGGTAAACTCAATACATGTCTCATATACATAATACATTAAATCATTTTATTTTGAGATATGACATTCATAATATGTTCATGCATAATATATATACATGTTATCTGTGCATCCTAGGCATAAACTTAGTGTTGAACATGCATAAGTTAAGTGCATAACGTATTTGAGTATTGCAATTTAAAAACATACATAGAAATATGTAGTTAATCAATTAAGGTAAGTTTTAATCGATTAACATAAGTTTTTGAAAAGCAGTTGGAAGAAAACTTGAAAAACCGAATCAGTTACAATTTTGTATCTCGTTAATCGATTAACCAAGAATTTAATCAAAACTGAACTTCATTCTTGCATGTTAGATTTTAAGGGAGTTAGAG
>NW_017721724.1:0-2601 GCF_001865875.1 Lupinus angustifolius | reverse complement strand
GAGGATAGGAGGAGGACGAGGATGAGGAAGAGGATGAGGATAAGGTAAAGGATAGGATCAGGATGAGGATAGGATAAGCCAGATGTTTGTCCTTTGGTTGGCCTCATTGGCCATGACTTGGGTTTCAAGCCAAAACTAGCTCTGATACCACTTGATGACAACCTCAAGGGGCTGCCTTAGAATTATAGGATCGTTTAGCTTGAAATTAGGCTTTGTGAATGTGTGAATTCGGTTTTGTGAAATTAGGGCAATTTTAGGGTTGATTTGCTTCGGTTTGGGGTTGTATAAGTAGGCTAGGGTTTGTGTATGGTTTGAGGTTTTATGGCCTCGGTTTGGTTAGGTAATTTTAGGGTTGGAGGGGGTTTGAGTTAAGGGTTTTTGGCTTGTAATTGTAGATGATGATTTGTGGCTGTTTAGGGTAAAGTGATGTGTATGGTTTCGGATCAATGGGAGATGAGATGATTTAGGGATGGTTGGGTTCGGTTGGGGGTTATATGTTACGGTTGTCTTTTGATTTGGGCGTGGGGAAGTGTAGGGCAGATTGTGATGGCTTGATAAGGAAGAAGGTGGAAGAGGAATGAGATGGAAGACGCCACAAGCATGGAAGCTTGATAAGTCCAGTGTTGCTTTCTACAAGCTTAAGAAGCTTGATAAAAGCTCATCAATGGCCACGGCCAAAGGATAGAGTTTAGGAGAAGTGCTCTCAACTAAAACAATTCAAATTTACTCAAAATTTATTAATGATTTGATCCATGATTTGATCAAAATATAAATAGGCAAAGTTGCCTTGGCTGAATAGATAAAATAGAAGATAGAAATCAAATTATCTTCTAATAAACATAAAAATAAAATCCTAAGTAATATCAATTGGTTGAGCTGAATTGCTTGTTTGACTTAGTCTTGAGTGTAATTCGGTTTTGGTGGATGGTTGGCCGAATTTGTTGAGGAGAAGGAAGAGACTTGATCAATTTGACTTCATCTTGAGGAACTAATCATATTTAATTTGAATCCAATCTGATTTGTTGTTGGTTGGAGATGAGATTAGGATTCCCTATTTTATAGCCTTGTGCACCTTAAAAGATTGAGCTTCCTATCTTCTTTCCTTGTTTCTAGCCGTGTGCATATTTGGGAGATTGATTAATCTGTCTTTAATTTTCAAATAATCTTCTCTTTATCTCAAAGTTAGAAAAAGTGTGCCATATACCCTTGAATTCAAATTCCTAACCGTGCATACTCTCTTGAATCAGGCCTTCACTTCCATTTGCCCTAGCCACGTGAAAGGCTTGCCCTTGAACCTAAGTAAACTACTTGGTCATGAATATGGACCAATGTTACAAATAATTCCCAACCCATATTACATGAATTAAATACTAACAATGAAAATAAACCTAAGACTATATGAGAATGCAATCTCATTTATTTGAATCAATGAAAATAAAATAAACCTAAGTATAAAGTGACCTAAGGACATAAATGTCCTCCTCACATACCCTCTCCTGGGTTAATTTTTTCCTTTGAGACTTTAAGGATCCCTGCCTTGGCTTTGGCCCTAGTTGTAGGACCATCATGACTTATCTTGCCCTTGGAATCAAAGGCTGCCCTAGGAGGGTTTACATCATCCCCTCCCTCTTCAAATGAATTCGTCCTCGAATTGCCTTCATTCTTATCCTTTTTCCTATCCTTGCCATGATCTTTCAAAGAATGGCTAAGTGTAGAAAAAATTTCAGCCTTGGGAGTAGGAACAATGTCAAGTGTAGGCTTGGCCATGGACTTGGCTTTTGCCTCACTTTCCTTCCTTTCTTCTTCAATCTTAGCCCTTAGCCTCTTTTGGTCCTCATGGACTTGTTTAGGGCTCTGAGGGGCTAACACCACCATGTGACCATGGTGCATAAATGAGATCTTGTTGGTGAAACCATTATGGCTATGATAGGATGAGGACGAGAATGAGGATGAGGATAGGATGAAGACGAGGATGAGAATAGGATCAGGATTAGGATGAGGACGACGATGAGGACGAGGAAGAGGGTGATGATAGGATGAGGACGAGAATGAGGAGGACGAGAATGAGAATGAGGATAGGTTGAGGATGAGGATGAGGACGAGAATGAGGATGAGTATAGGATGAGGATGAGGATAGGATGAGGATGAGGATATGATGAGGACGAGAATGAGGATACGATGAGGATGAGGATCAGGATAACAATAGGATGAGGAGGAGGATGAGGATGGGGAAGAGGATGAGGATGAGGACGAGGATAGGACGAGGACGAGAATGAGGATGAGGATGAGGATAGGAGTTGGATGAGGAAGAGGATGGGGATGAGGATAGGATGAGGATGAGAATGAGGATGAGGATAGGATGAGGAGGAGGATGGGGATAGGATGACGACGAGAATAAGGATGAGGATAGGATGTGGACCAAGATAAGGATATGATGACGATGAGAATAGGATGAGGATGAGGATGTGGATTAGGATGAGAATGAGGATGAGGATGAGGATGATGATGAGGATAGGATGAGGACGAGTATGAGGATGAGGAAGATGATGAGGACAGGATGAAGACGAGAATGAGGATAGGATGAGGAGGAGAATGAGAATG
>NW_017721723.1:0-2311 GCF_001865875.1 Lupinus angustifolius | reverse complement strand
TGTTAATTGTTTTAATTTGAGCATTGTAAGTGCTTTAGATTACTCTATATTCTTGTTGTAAAAGTGTTGTAATATTGGGAATCTCTAGGTGTCTTACCACCAACGAGATTGAGTTGCGTCTTCAGTAGCTTAGAAGTCTTGATAGAAAGAATAGTTTCTTGGCTGGGGCTACACCGCAAGAAAGGTTTTCTTGGGCGGTAGGAAGTGAGTCAAACCAAGGGATAAGGTTCTTTAGTTTTCAAGAAAGTGTCTAAGTGTTGTAATTGAAAGAATTGTTTGTAAAACGTTATTTCAATTATAGTGAAGAAAAATCTCCCAGATCATTCGGGAGGCCTGGATGTAGTTTGCAAGTGGACCCGCAAATGAACTAGGATAAAAACCTTGTTGCAGGCTTTTTCTTTCCCTACTCTCTTTATTTCTTTAATCGATTACTTTGTATAGTTGTATTAGTTGTAATAATCTGTTTCTATACTATACTGTTGTAACTTTGATATATCTGTTAGCTCTGTATATTTGCTTCGATCTCAGTTGCTTGTCGTATAAGAAACTGAAACTGTTTGTGCAATATGAGCTATTTTAATCGATTAAAACGTTGTATTTAATCGATTATTCTTTCCGTGTTAATCGATTAAACTGGGGTTTTTTCAGCATTATATGTTGTTTGCAAAAAGCGGATACTTGGACTGCTACACCTATTCAACCCCCCTTCTAGGTGTATTTTAGCCATTGATACCTAACATTACTTTTACTTGTGTGTTTGGATATCATTTCGGAACATCTACGCTATGTATTCATAAACTATTTTAAAATTATGTTCTCTAAACTGCTTTTCAAAACCTATGTTATGACATGTTAATTATTCTCTAAGCATTTGATATTATTCAAAATTCATATCTTGAAAAATTATGACCTTGTCTTATAAATATGTCAACATATATTGTTACCCTTTTCTATATATATGTATATTGTGTTGGAAAAACTAGCTTTTCTTCTTTTTAATGAAGTCAAAAGAGTGAGAAAAGTTGGAGTTGTATTTTTCTGTCAAAATATGTTCAGGCACATACAATAAAGCAAAGGGGGAGTATACAAGATAAAGGGAGCATATTCGAACATACAATAAAGTTATATTATCTACATATGCTGAACATCAGAAAAAATTCATATCTGCATTTTCAAAAAATATTGGTTTGTCGTCATCAAAAAGGAGGAGATTGTGAAGAATATCTTACTCCTGACCTTGGCACGGTTTTGATGAAGACACCATGATCTTAAGAAGAAGAAAAGGAAGAAGACCATGAAGAGATAGAAGATTCTAGCTTCAAGATATTTATAGATTAAGTCTTCATATAGGTACTTCTATCCTTACGTTCACTTTAATATAAAGTAGCAATGCTAAAAGAAATCAAAATCATTTTTAAAGAATTGGATATGTCAAAAATGCAAAGTCATATTTCTAAGTAATGAGTTACTTGACCTGAGTAACAAGTTACCAGAACTAGGTAATAGGTTACCTGAATTGTGAGGCAGTTGGTAACAGATTACTAGAACTACTTAACAAGTTATCTGACTGAGAAAATAGTTACAAATAAAACATTTGGGTAATCGATTACCACATTGTGACAATTGATTACATATAGTTATTGAAACCAGATTTTCAAATTCAAATGAAAAACTTTCATCCAAAGTCAATAGGTCTCATTCCAACTGTGTCTCCTCTTCATGGAAGGATATCTTAGCTGATTGGAAGCCTATTTAAAGGCATTGTTACATCCAAATTGAAGACATACGATATACATAATAACATACAATCACACAAAAACTTTCACAACTTTGTAAACAAAATTCTGCATATTTAGTTAGAAACTTTGTTCCTAAACTTTCAGATTATCTGAAGTTGATTTCAAACTGCATTTTTTCTAAACTTTCAAAAGATTAAGAGCATTGTATACTAAGTATTTATATTGTGAGATTAAGGATTGCAAGTTATAGAATTGGCAAAACTTTTAAAGGCAATCCTGCCATTGTTATATTCTTCATCTTGGTTGTAAACTTTTCATCACAAGGGTGTGTCGAGAAGGTATTTAGTGGTTGTAATTACAACTAAAATTATCTAGTCTGACAAGAGTACTGGATATAACCTTTGGTGGGCAATAAGGAGAACCAATATAAAAACTCTCTGTGTACTCTTCTTCTACTTATTCTTGTTATTTACTTTTGCTTTAGTTGGTTGAATTCTGCATAAGTAACCCGCTGCACATAAACTTTGATAATATAGTAGAAAAATTAGCCATATTCTCCCAATAACTAATTA
>NW_017721722.1:0-8164 GCF_001865875.1 Lupinus angustifolius | reverse complement strand
TTGGCATCTTAAACTGACAACTTGTTTACAAAAGCTTTTGCATATCTATCACCACTCATAAAGAACCCTCATCCTATACCTAAGCCTCCATAATCCCTTGTTGGTAAGAAGCAATGGACAAAGAACTCAAGGTTATTGTTTTTAATGATACATGGACCCTTGTTGAACTCTTTCCAAATAAACACACCATTGGCTGCAAATGGATATACAAGAACAAATATAATGCAGATGATTCCTTAGAGAGATACAAAGCCAAGTTGGTGGCAAAAAGGTTTACATAACTCGAAGGAGTTGATTTCTTTGACACTTTCTCTCTAGTACTGAAAATTACCACTGTTAGAGTGGTCTTAGCTCTAGCAGCAACCAGGTCTTGGTTCTTGGAATAAGTGGAAATCAATAATGAATTCATTCATGGTGATTTGTTTGAGGAAGTGTACATGGTGGCACCCCCTAGTCTACACCTACCTCATCATCAAATAGTGTGCAAATTACATAAGTCATTTATGGGCTCAAGCAAGCAAGTAGAAAATGGCACACCACTCTCTCTACCAAGCTCATTTCACTAGGATACTCTCATTCACATACTGATCAGGCCTTGTTTACCAAACACATCAACTCAATTAGGGCACTCTCTTATAATAGTCTAGCTGCCTTGGATCTAAACCAGTCAAGACTCTCTTTGATCCCTCAACCAAACTTCAACTCAATTAGGGCACTCTCTTTTCAGATCCCTCCTCTTATAGATGACTCATAGGTAGGTTATTATACTTAACAATCTCTAGGCCATATATTTCTTATGCAGTTCAATAATTAAGTCTCTTTATGGCAAACCCAATGGACACACACTATAAGCAACAATTTGAGTTCTCCACTATCTCAAGTCCTCTCCTTCCCAAAGGTTTTTCTTCTACTATGATTCTAACCTCAAGCAAACTCGTTTTGCTGATGTAGATTGGGCATGTTGTCTAGACACACGAAAGTCCCTTACATGATTATGTGTCTTCCTTGGGAGCTCATTAATTTCTTGAACAACTAAGAAGTAGAACACAGTTAGTCGTTCTTCTCATGAGGCTGAGCATTGAGCACTTGGAAGTATCGCTTGTGAGATATAGTGGTTGCAATATTTGTTTGAAGATTTGCAGATATCTAATGCCAATTGAACCTCTGTATATTGTGACAATAGATCTGCTATATATTTGGTCCATAATTCGGTGTTCCATAAGAGAACCAAACATATAGATATAGACATCCATGTGGTGCTTGAAAAGATCAAACAAGGACTCATTCATTTTCTCTCAATTTCCTCTTCACAACAACTAGCTAATAATCTATTTACAAAGCTTCTTCACTCCACCTCCTTCTATGGCTTCCTGTCCAAGTTAGATCTCCTGGATATCGACCGCCCAACTGGAAGGGGGTGTTACAAATATCAATGAAATCCATAAGCTTGTTGGAGTATTAATTGTGTTCTTCTCCTTGCCTTACTTACCTCCTGTACTTAACTTAGTTTTTCTTTACTCTAGCTTATTGGGCTTGTTTAGGTTGTTATCTTATAAGCCCAACTTTCCTAAAGTAGTGAGTAGCTAATCTTCCAATTAGTTAGATCAGTTTCTTATTTCCCTTCCCGATTTTGCTTTATATAAAAGGATTTTTCCTTCTCTCAATATCAAGCAAGAAGTATTCCATTCAATTTCACTTCCTTTCTCAATATTCTCTCATGGGAAGCGACACCAAGACACTTTGTTTGATGCAACAAGAAGCCAACATGACAAGGACTGAATATCATATCAAATTCAAGAGTATTCTTGATGAGTTAAGTGAGTTACAATCATTACCTGAATGCACTTGTAGAGCATCCAAGAAGTTGTTTCATAGAGATGAAGACCATCGGGTTCATCTTTTTCTTGGTGGACTTGAGAATGATCGTTATGCTCAAATTAAAGGGACTGTTCTTAATACAGATCTACTACCTTCCCTTAGAAAAGTCTTCAATCATGTCTTGAGGGAAGAGTCACAAGTAATAGTAGAAAAGAATAGACACATGAAGCCTAAAATGGGAGCAACGTTCTATTTCAACAAACACAAATGCATAATGAGGCAAGCTGCACTACACCTTTAGAGGAGCCACCTTATCTTACGCTAAATTTTTGTTAAGAAATTAACAAAATAAATTAGCATGATGAGGCACTAGGTCTTTAGACCTTGGGTTTAAATTATTAAGAAGTTAACAAGATAAATTAGCACGACAAAACATTAGACCTTTAATAAAGCTACCTCACCTTATAATTAAATTATTATTAAAAAATTGATAAGATAAAGGAGCATGACGAGACACTAGGCCTTTAGTGGAGCTACCTCACCCGATGTTTAAATTATTATTAAAAATTTAACAAGAAAAAGTAGTGTGACAAGACACTAGGACTTTAGTGGAGATTCATCATCATGTGTTTAAATTATTATTAAAAAAAATTAATAAGATAAATTAGCACGACAAAACACTAGGCCTTTAGTGGTGCTATCTCACCTTATATTATTTAAATTATTATTAAAAAGTTAACATGATAAAGTAGTGCGACAATGAATTAGGTCTTTAGTTGAGCTAACTCACCTTGTATTTAAACTATTATAGTAAAATTAACAAGATAAAGTAGTGAGAAGAGATACTAAGCCTTTAATGGAACTACGTAATCTTGTGTTTAAATTATTATTAAAAAAATTAACAAGATAAAGTAGTGTAACAAGTCATTAACTTTGTCTTTAGTAGAGCTACCTCACCTTGTATTTAAATTATTATTAAAAAAAGTAAACAAGATAAATTATCGTGATGAGAAACTAGGCATTTAGTGGAGTTATCTCTCCTCACATAAGGAATCACATTTTATTGCTATTAAACATAACATGAAGTATCTAAATCTTGATCTTGAATATATGCTATTATGTGATATATGTCATAAATGCATGTTTTCTATACTTAACCTGTCTTCATGAATGTTTTTATATTTCTTTAGTGTGTCATATACCTATTAGGTTAGTATCTTAGGAATATCATCTTTGTATACTCTAGAAATCTCTAAACTGCACTGAAATCTGAGTTAGTTCTGTCAATAATCGATTGTTCTGTGTCTTAATCGATTAATTCAAGTTCTAGTGACCAGAGAATAAATTTTCATCCTACTTTTAATCGATTAACGTATGTCTTAATCGATTACCTAGGCCTAATTTTTTACAAATTTGAAATATTTAATCTGTTTAATCGATTAATGTGTGCATTAATCCATTGTGTGGGCTAAAAATACTAAAAGTTTGAAAATTTTAAATTGGTTAATCGATTAATCACTGCATATAATCGATTAATGGAAGTAGTATATCAGTTTCAAGTGTCATTATGGGCCATTTCAAATTTAGAATCCTAAATCCTCTTTGCTTTCCCTCTTGTGAATCTTTTCTAAAATTGAGTGTTCCTAACCTATTCAATAGCAAATCCGAACACCTAAATATATTTCCATCATCCTACAATCCCCAATTTATACTAAATCTGAAATCCCCATCTCCTCATTTTCTTAGAAATCCTAAATCCCAAAACCCATAAAATCGATTAATCAACTCCATACCTGAAAACATGAGTGAACCACATGCAATGAGAGTGAAGCACTCTGCCAAACATTCCAGAGGCATGGAAAAAGGTTTCTCTTCTACTCAAGGTGGAAGAAAGAATCACAGTGATCCCTACTACTCTCCTATACTCCAAGAAGCTCATCTAGCTAAGTCTCAAGGAAGAAAACAAACATACATCCGATATGCGGATGCGACATGGCTAGTCGAATAAGGATTTGAGTTCCCACATTGTTTGGAAACCCAAAGAGCAAACACGTTTTTGGAATTAAAAGTTAAAATTTATCCTTCACTCATTTGGGAATTTTACAGTAATTTTAGGTATAAGGATGAGGTTTATGCATCGATGGTTATGGGAAAAATGATAATTTTGGATGAGGAACTATTTTTGGATGTTGGAGGTTTATCAAGTGATGAACCCATGTTAGGAGAATGCAAGAATGAGTTATGAGACTCATTTGATGCTATTGAGATGTATAAGTCATGTTTAAGAGGACATCACCTGTTTGTGCAAGGAGAATTGACCAAAGTTGGGTCATTATCTGTTCATAACCGACTCTTACATTATTTAATTGCATATATTTTAGTTCAAATAAACACCAACCATGATTAACATCTCCCGTGTCATTGACTACTATGTAATCGACACGTCAGATATGGATACAATGACTACAAATTCCCGAGAGCAGTGATAACCTTATTCACAAGATGGGCATATACATGTTTGAAAATTTATGGAAATATCAAGAGGATCATAATGCCAACGTGAATGAAGACTTTCCGGATGAAGATATTGCTGAAAATATTCGTGAGAAAAACCACGAGCAACTATAAACCGAGGCAAATGCTAAGCATCTGGAACCATTTTTTGGGCTTGTACACTTGGATGCTATGGAATAGCACCTAAATGCGCGAATTAATGGACATTTTCAGTCTTTGAGAGACTTCATGGCAGCTGAGTTCCAGCAACAGCAACATAAGTTATCTGAGGATCTTGAACGCATCATCTTCATTGTCCACGACGTACATGGCTCATCATAACCACCACCACCTCAAGAGTAGCTTAGATAGGATTTTATAGAGTCTAGGGTGTGTTTATGTTTCCGAGATTGTATTTTGTTGTTGGTTGTATTTTGTTTTGAACTTCCTATGTACTTGATGCACTTATTTTGTAACCTCTCGTAATCTTGTCATTAACTTTGATTATGTTTGAATTATTGCGTGAAACTTTGACTATATCTAGATTTTGTGTTACATTAATTGAATGGTTAATATATGCCTTATATGACTTATCTTATATACCATTAATCATTCTATGTTATACTTGCTAAAATCACACAAGTGTATATATCTCGCAATTCATTTCGGCCATAATATGATTTTATAATGAATAATTGATTAACTCCATGCATATAATCAATTAACAAATAAAAATTGTGTACCTGTTTAATTCTTCTGAGACTGCTTAATCGATTATCCTTGATTAATTAATCGATTAAGACAAGTAAATTTGGTGAAAATATTTCCTTGCTCTTTGCCATTACTATTATAGAATATCATAGCTTTTTGATCATGCCAAAAATGGTGAAAGTGTTGTTTGAGCTATTCTGTAGGTTGCATTGAACTTCCGTATGATATCTTGAATGATACCCTTGTATCACCTCTTACATGGTTTGAGGGGAAGAACAAAGTGAAGGGGAGCAGCGCATTCTGACTCAACCATTGCAAAGATTTTGTCCAACATCAAGCCATAAAAAAAAGGTATGTTTCCGAGTTTGTCATCATCAAAAAGGGGAGATTGAAATGACAAATAGTCAAAGGATGCCATTGATGATTAACCTACTTAGTTTAGATGAAGACAAGGAGTTAATTGAAAGATTGAAGACTTGGACATCACAAATGAACAACATGCCAAAATCTCAAGGTCAACGTCAAAGAGATTAGGATTGCTTTATTTTATTTAGAGTCCTAGTATGCTTACCTAGTATTCAGTTTAGGTTAGGTAAAACCAAAATAGAAGTCTCACAAAAAATCTAAAATGAAAATCATATAGGTGGAAGAATTCCATCGTAGTATATATATATGATAAGTAAGATTCATGGAGTTGCATTAGGGATAATCGATTAACACAAAGAATAGTCGATTAACTGCAGCTTTTTAATCGATTAAAACAGCTCAGATCGCACAAACAGATTCAGTTTCTTGTACGATAAGCAACTGAGATCGAAGCAAATATAGAGAGCTAACAGATATATCAGAGTTACAACAGTACAGTATAGAAACAGATTATTACAGTTAATACAACTATACAAAGTAATCGATTAAAGCAATAAAGAGAGTAGGGAAAGAAAAGCGTGCAACAAGGTTTTTATCCTAGTTCGTTTGCGGGTCCACTTGCAAACTACATCCAGGCTTCCCGTATGATCTAGGAGATTTTTCTTCACTATAATCGAAATAGCGTTTTACAAACAATTCTTTCAATTACAACACTTAGACACTTTCCGTTTGTGGGTCCACTTGCAAACTACATCCAGGCCTCCCGTCTGATCTGGGAGATTTTTCTTCACTATAATCGAAATGATGTTTTACAAACAATTCTTTCAATTACAACACTTAGACACTTTCTTGAAAACTAAAGAACCTTATCCCTTGGTTTGACTCACTTCCTACCGCCCAAGAAAACCTTTCTTGCGGTGTAGCCCTAGCCAAGAACCTATTCTTTCTTTCAAAATTTCTAAGCTAATGAAGACGCAACTCAATCTTGTTGGTGGTAAGACACCTAAAGATTCCCAAAATTACAACACTTTTATAACAAGAATATAGAGTAATCTAAAGCACTTACAATGCTCAAATTAAAAACAATTAAGACCTTACTCTACAACCCTAACACATGTCTCATATAAAATGATAATGCATCAAAAACAGAATTTACAGAATGCAAAAACTTCACAAAAGCATCAATGAATGCATGAACATGTGAGATGAAATGATGAGAAATTAAACATGTAATGCCTCTCAATCCTAAAGCATAGAATTCTCTCTTTTCTAATCTCACAAATGCAATTTCATATAGATGCAACAATTAACACGAAAGTATGCTCTAACTCTCTTAAAATCTAACATGCAAGAATGAGCTTGAATTCTAAAAACGCAACTTATAAAGAAACCATTTTGTAGCCCAGTTAATCGATTAAATTTTTGGTTAATCGATTAACGAGATACAAAATTGTAACTGATTCGGTTTTCCAAGTTTTCTGTTCCAACTGCTTTTCAAAAACTTATGTTAATCGATTAAAACTCACCTTAATCGAATTGCATATTTCTATGTACTATATTTTTAAATTGCAATACTCAAATACGTTATGCACTTAACTTATACATGTTCAACACTAAGGTTATGCCTAGGATGCACATATAACATGTATATATATGATGCATGAACATATTATGAATGTCATATCTCAAAATAAAATGATTTAACGAATTATGTATATGAGACATGTATTGAGTTTACCTAAGCCTTAGACTCAACCTAAACTAATTGCTAGTCTAAGTCTAATACCAATCTTGAGGCTTAAACACGTTTATTTGTTGATGATCTTCAAGATCTTATGAAAAACAAATTGTCCTCGTCAAAACACATAGTGGGCAAACTTTCCAAAGTGCTCCTCTTGACATGCACACTTTCAATCTCCCCCTTTTTGATGATGACAAACACTACACCATTTGTTTGATGAATTAGCTTGAAGAGTGTATTGGCACTGATTGATAGTATGAAGCGCGAATATTTCGGAAGCAGAATTAAGATCAACCTGCATAATCAAACAACAACAAAACAACCTTTCTCCCCCTTTTGACATCATCAAAAAGATAACACAGGTCAAAAGTAGACAGAGATATGTAGTTAAACATAAAACGAAGTTAATGAATTAATTTGGGTTTTAACTATTAACCTGTCTTATAATCGGTGGCTTGAACAAAATCCTCTTGTTTATACAATAAAATAACTAAGAGGTAACGTGAACTGCATACAAGATTTACCATATCAAATAGCAATAAGCAGAATAAGCAATACAGTGCAATAACCAGCTTAATTTATGCACCAGAATATCTCATATGATCAAGAACCATCCAAATAACCAAATAAGCTATTTTGACATAATTTAAAGCAAAAATAATAAAAAAATTAAAAAACATATCATAGAGAGTAAGAACATCCAGCAACCAAACAAACCATAAAATGTCAAACCAAGACAGAAAAAGCACAAATAAGTCTCGAACCAGTAACAACAACTGAATCCATAAAGTGCACTAATAGAAGAAATAAATCTAAGGGTAGGATGTCCTAGGTCTAAAGTCTCCTAAGCTACGGTTGAGGTGGAGGAAGATCAATCTCATCATCAGGAAAAGCTACAGTCTGGTCACCCCTGATCAACATAGTCAATTTCTGAAATTCAGAACAAAACAGTGCATTCTGAGCTTCAGCTGTAGAGCGAATGAAGGCATTCTGAGCTTCGGCTATTGAATGAATCAGATTCCTCACGGTTTGATA
>NW_017721721.1:0-781 GCF_001865875.1 Lupinus angustifolius | reverse complement strand
CAGTAACGTCAATACGCAAATAATCCACAATCCATGATATAAAGATACTGTAGGGAAGCAACTTAGACTGCAACAGAGAAACACTATTCATGATCTTTAAGATCTCCTCAGGCCAGTTAATCATCACATTGTTCTTAACAGCGTACATGAAACGCAAATCATTCACAGTGGGTTGTGCATGATTTGTGTTCCTTTGCACCAGAATATAAGCGATGATATAATGCAACAGCCTGTTCTCAACACATAATGACCCAGCCTTGGTCAATTGATCCTGAATGTACAGATGAGGTCCTCTAAGAAAGGACTTATACACCTCAATAGCATCAAAATTATCCTTAACCCATGAGTAGTCTCCTATACCTTAACCCGAAGAGGATAACCCACCAACATTAATAAACAGGTCATCACTAATCTGAAATAGTTTTCCAGAAATCATAGACCATTATTTACCATCCTTATATCTGAAATTTGCATAAAACTCCCTAACTATAGTAGGGTAGACTTGTCCCTTCAATTCTTGAAATTTAACGGCTCCCTGAGCCTCCATATCATTCGGGAAACCGAAATTCTATTCCACCATCCAGGTTAGATCAACATACCTTACATACGTGGTTTTCGTCCTTGAAATTTAGCCAAGCGAGTCTCTTGCAAAATGAGCGAGTAGAATGGGTCACCACGGTCCTGTTGGGTGCTCCGAGTGGAGGATGAGCCAAACTCCAGTCTTCTTCCACGATTAGCAGGGGTTTTGAACCTTTTTGGGCGACTTTGTTCCATTGTTTTG
>NW_017721720.1:0-612 GCF_001865875.1 Lupinus angustifolius | reverse complement strand
GATTAGAGAGGGTTAGGGGTGAGGTTTATTTAGATTAATGCACTTGGGTCAGTTGTATCACGGTTACAAAGACTCAAAAGGAAGAGGAAATAGAGAAAATGCTGAAAAAAGTGTGAAACCGAAGTGCTGTCTGCACTTAAACTGCTGGTTTTAATCGATTAACGGGCCTGGTTAATTGATTAAAATCATACGAAAAAATATTTTTCAAAACTGATGCCCAGGTAATCGATTAACATTAAAAATTAATCGATTACTTTGTTGTTTTAAATGATTAAACACTGTAAATTTTAGATCAAGCAGGACGGTTTCAACATTTTGGAACTTATGCATGCGTTCTAAAAGATTAGTCTAAACATATGTAATCACAAAAAAGAAATTATCATGAGATACCATTTTGCATTTTAAGACATTTCATTTAAATCAAGAGACTAATAAGCATGTAGAAGCAAGACATAAACTAAACATCTAGACAGTTTTAATCAAGATATTGTTCATCAAGAATTCCAAGTTCTCTCCTTAGAACATAGAAAGTATCCCGTGGAAGGGGCTTGGTGAAAATATCTGCTAACTGTTTAGAGGTTTCAACAAATTCAAGCACGCAGTCACCTTTTT
>NW_017721719.1:0-554 GCF_001865875.1 Lupinus angustifolius | reverse complement strand
GGCACTTGTATTATCGCATTTAATGGGGATCTTTTCCAGTTTAAGACCAAAGTCCTTGAGTTGCTGCTTCATCCAAAGGATTTGAGCGCAACACACACCAGCGGCAATGTATTCCGCTTCGGCGGTGGACAAAGCAACACAAGCTTGCTTTTTACTGTGCCATGCAACTAATGAACTGCCCAACAAGTGACAGGTACCACTAGTGCTTTTCCGATCCAATTTACATACGGCGAAATCGGTGTCGGAATATCCCACCAAGGATAGTGAGGCATCCCGAGGATACCATAATCCCATATTAGTTGTTCCTTTTAAATATCTCATGATTCTTTTAACATTTATATAATGTGGTTCCTTAGGTAAAGACTGAAATCTAGCACACATGCATACACTAAACATGATATTAGGTCGGCTTGCTGTTAAGTAAAGTAATGAGTCAATCATACCATGATATTTTGTTACCTCTATTGCTTTTCCTTTTTCGTCCTTATCTAGATAGCATGCAAATGCCATAGGAGTGGATGCTTCCTTACATTTATCCATATCAAATTTCTTAA
>NW_017721718.1:0-285 GCF_001865875.1 Lupinus angustifolius | reverse complement strand
GTCAACCAAGCCTCTTTCGAACCCTTTTTCCAAAAGAAAGGTACTTAGTCTATCATACCAAGCTCTAGGAGCTTGCTTAAGACCATAGAGTGCCTTTTTGAGTTTATAAACATGGTTTGGATATTTAAAACTTTCAAAACCAGGCGGTTGATCAACATAGACTTCTTCTTGAATGTAACCATTCAAAAAGGCACTTTTTACGTCCATTTGAAATTTATAATAGATGCAAAGGAAAGAAGCATTCTGATGTCCTCTAATCTGGCTATAGGGGCATAGGTCTCATCA
>NW_017721717.1:0-211 GCF_001865875.1 Lupinus angustifolius | reverse complement strand
TCACAGAATTTATCAAACTGAAAGTTCTCAAATTCACCCCTGTGATCACTACGTATATATACTATTTTAAGGTTAAGTTGGTTTTGGATTTGCTTGGCAAGATTTTTAAAAGATTTGAACGCATCGCTTTTTGTAGATAAAAATAATGTCCATGTAAATCGGGAGAAATCATCAACAATAACTAAGGCATAATAGCTACCTCCAAAACTCA
>NW_017721716.1:0-2373 GCF_001865875.1 Lupinus angustifolius | reverse complement strand
GAAATAAAGAATTTTGAAAATAAGGTAGTGACTTCATCCAAATTAACCATGTAAATATTATTTATACGATGACCAACAAATTTAACATTATTAGATAAAATGTCACGAATAATACAACACTCAGAGTCGAAAGATACACGGTTACCTTTATCACAGAGTTAGCTTATGCTCAAGAGATTATGTTCTAATCCTTCACCATAGAGAACATTTTTCAATAAGAGTTTGAGATGAATTTCCAACTGTTCCGGTGCCAAGAATGTTTCCCTTGTTGTTGTCTCCGTACGTGACGTATCCTTTACCTTTAAGTGAAAGATCCATGAAGTTTGATCTGTCACCAGTCATATGTCTCGAACACGCGCTGTCTAGGTACCATTTCTACCCTTGTGTTCGAAGACATACCTGCAAAAAGATCACTTGCTTTTCTTAGGTACCCAATTGATATTGGGTCCTTTTCTATTAGTAATCGTGGAGTTATCTCTCTTCCTTATCCACATATAAACGCCACTAGGTACACCTTATTTTATGATGTAACATGAATATGAAGTGTGACCATATGTACCGCAGTAAAATATGTAGGTGTGTGCTTGTGATATTATGAGCTACAGGTTTTCTATATGGTCTTTTATTTTTAGTAGAGCGAGTATAACCTATACCTGTATGATCACCAACGTTTCTTGTTTGATTAAGCAAAGTGTCTAATTGTTGTTGCCTTTTTGTGAGACGTGTGAGTTTTTCTTTAAGTTTAAAATTGTCTTCTTGCAAAGTCTCGCAAGTCTCACAGACAGGTTTTTGACATAAATTATTTTCAGAGAAGTTACATGTGCTACAGGAATAAATGATGTCTAATGTTTCTTCTAATTTCAATTCCTCTAATTCTTTTTGTAGTTTGCTTATTTTTTCTTCATTTTGTAGGATTAATCTTTTTCTATCAACGTTTATCCTAACCAATTTTTTAGTTCATCATGTAACTCAACATAAGCCTCATATAAAACATCATAGGGAGGTGAGTAATCAGAAATGGATGAGGTGTCAGAATATACCTCATGTTTATCTTCCTGTGTGCTTGAATTGCCATGGTTGTCAGATCTAACCATCAGACATAACTTTGCTAACTCCTCCTCACTAGAGGTGCTTGATGTCATTTCCTCCTCAGGTACATCCCATGCGATGTAGGCTTTCTTAGATTTGAATTCACTGGGAGTGCTCTTTTCTGAATCAGCCTTTTTCATATAGGTTGGACACTGAAATCGCATGTGTCCTGCTTTTCCGCACTTGTGGCAAGTGAAGCGATCTTTGGTGATCTTGCCTTTCTTGGTTGATTCCTTCGCTTCTTTCTTCTGACACTTTTTGAATCCTCCTTTTCTTTTTATGAATTTACTGAATTTTCGAACAAGGAGACCCATTGTTTCATCATCCAGATCGGAGTCAGATTCATCATCATCTTTATCTTCTTTTGTTTTAGAGGTCGTAGCCTTCAATGTGATGCTCTTCTTCTTCCAGTCCGAATCCTCATGCATCGTCAAGCGACCCAATTCCATCTCGTGCTCTTGAAGCTTTCCAAACAATGTGGCTAGAGGCATGGAGTCCAAATCTTTGGATTCCATAATTGCAGTTACATTCGGCTGCCATTTCCTGTCCAGGCAACGTAAAACTTTATTAGTTAATTCTCCTATGGAAAAAGATTTATCTAGAGCAACTAAATGATTCACGATATGAGTAAATCGCTTTTGCATATCACTGATTGACCCACATATCTTTTGCATTTTGGCACTGTGAGACCCTAAAGAACAGGATAGGGCCGATGTGATGATATTTTTGGCGCATAGGTTATGCTGGACCCTCTTGCGCTCATCATCGGTCCATAGACTTTTAGGTTTGTCTTTAGGTTCATCGTCCATTAGGTGCTATGGAACGAAAGGCCCGTTGACTACGGATTCCAAATATCCGAGTCAATGGCTTCCTATAAAGATTTGCATGCAGACTTTCCAGTAGGCATACCCTTCACCACTGAATATAGGTGGTCGGTTAATGAATGAACCATTAATTTGCTGAAAAGATTTGATATGGATGACTGCAAGCCAATAACTACTCCTATGGGATCTAGTACTTACGTCGATACAGACGAAGCTGGAAAGTGCTTGTGTTAGGTATCAGTGGCTAAGATACACCTAGAAGGGGGGTTGAATAGGTGTAGCGGTCAAAGTATTCACTTTTCGCAAACAACATATAACGCTGAAAACCCCCAGTTTAATCGATTAACACAGAAAGAATAATCGATTAACTGCAGCTTTTTAATCGATTAAAACAGCTCAGATCGCACAAATAGATTCAGTTTCTTGTACGAAAAGCAACTAAGATCGAAGCAAATATACA
>NW_017721715.1:0-3950 GCF_001865875.1 Lupinus angustifolius | reverse complement strand
AGTTAATACAACTATACAAAGTAATCGATTAAAGCAATAAAGAGAGTAGGGAAAGAAAAGCGTGCAACAAGGTTTTTATCCTGGTTTGTTTACGGGTCCACTTGCAAACTACATTCAGGGCTCCCGTCTGATCTGGGAGATTTTTCTTCACTATAATCGAAATAACGTTTTACAAACAATTCTTTCAATTACAACACTTAAACACTTTCTTGAAAACTAAAGAACCTTATCCCTTGGTTTGACTCACTTCCTACTGCCCTAGAAAACCTTTCTTGTGGTGTAACAAAAACCACCTCCCAATATAACCTTTCTTATGCGATTCGGCCCCCGCCAAGGTATCGCTCTTCATCCCAAGACCTCCAAGTCTTTGTGTGAAGAACACCTTATCTCACCGCAGCTAGGATTTTCACAATCCTTTTGCAACAAGAATATAGAGTTATCTAAAGCACTTACAATGCTCAAATTAAAACAATTAAGACCATACTCTATGAGTTCAAAACAGATTTTACAGAATATGAAATCTTTCCAAAACCATCAAGAAATGCATGAACATATGAGATGAAAAGATGAGAAATTAAACATGTAATGCCTCTCAATCCTAAAGCATAGAATTCTCTCTTTTCTAATCTCACAAATGCAATTTCATGTAGATGCAACAATTAACACGAAAATATGCTCTAATTCTATTAAAATCTGACATGCAAGTTATGGCTTAAGTTCTGAAAACGCAGTTTATAAAGAATCACTTTTGCAGCCCAGTTAATCGATTAAAACCTTAGTTAATCGATTAACGTGTTACAAAATTGTAACTGATTCGTTAATCGATTAACGAGATACAAAATTGTAACTGATTCGGTTTTCCAAGTTTTCTGTTCCAACTGCTTTTCAAAAACTTATGTCAATCGATTAAAACTCACCTTAATCGATTAACTACATATTTCTATGTACATTTTTAAATTGCAATACTCAAATACGTTATGCACTTACCTTATACATGTTCAACACTAAGTTTATGTCTAAGATGCACATATAACATGTATATATATTATGCATGAACATGTTATGAATGTCCTATCTCAAAATAAAATGATTTAATGTATTATGCGTATGAGACATGTATTGAGTTTACCTAAGCCTTAGACTCAACCTAAACTAATTGCTAGTCTAAGTCTAATACCAATCTTGAGGCTTAAGCACGTTGATTTGTTGATGATCTTGAAGCTCTTATGAAAAACAAATTGTCCTCATCAAAACACATAGTGGGCAAGCTTTCCATTGTGTTCCTCTTGACATGCGCACTTTCAATTTTAGGGTTGAGCATGAATGTTATATTCGCACATTAAATGTGCATGATAACTCAGCAAAATCTTGTTATTCAAGAAGTTGTCTCTTGGTGTGTTAGTATAACCTAAAAAAGAGATAGAGAAAACCCTAGTTGTGGTTAGGTAAGTGTCTTCTCGACGAGAAGAGGTCTTGGTTCAAGCGATACTTAGGTTGGGGCTAGAGTAGTGAATGGTGTGGTATCCTAGTAGGCGAGCTTAGTAGTCAAGCTGAAGTGGTAGGCTTAACGGTTCTAAAAAAGGAGCATCTTGTTGCTTGTATTTGAAGTGTGTTTGTAAAAGAACATATAATTTCCACAGTGAAGAAAAATCTCCTGAGATCAGAAGGGGAGGCCTGGATGTACTTTTCAAGTGGACCCGCAAACGAACCAGGATAAAAATCCTTGAGCACCTTTCTCTTTCCTTTTCTCTTTTACGATTTTGTGTTTACATGTTTTTCTATTTCAATTGCATTATATGATATTCGTTAATTGGCGACAATATTCATCTAATCAAGAATCTTTTTGGGACATTAAAGATTAGCAATCATGACTATTTTCATTGCAAGGAAAATCTATTTTCAAAGAATCTAGAATCAGCAATCGATTAATGCTAACTATAATCGATTAAGACAAGTGTCAATAATCGATTAACCCTATTATTAATCGATTAACTGCAATAGTGTTCTGTTCTGTGCATAAATCGGAAAAGCGGGATTAGTGATCCGCTACACCTGTTCACACCCCCTCTAGGTGTGTTTTACCTTAATGTTACCCAACATCGGAGTGTCTGTTGTCTTGACATCCAACAAAATTGGAGTAAGAGTATCCAGTAATCTCTAAGTTATCAGACCTCCAATAAGTGATCATGTACTCCTTTGTTCTCTTCAAGTAATGCATAACACATTTGACTGCCTTCCAAATATGCATTCCAGGATTACTCAAATATATTCCCTAAACTCTCATGACAAATGCTCTATCGGGACACATGTAAACTTGAGTATACATTAGATGTCATACTATAGATGCATAACGAATCTTTTGCATTTCCTATCTTCAAGGTCATTTTTGGGCACTGTTCAAGACTAAACTTTTCTCCATGAGCTGTAGGGGTATCCCATGGTTTACTGTCTTTCATGCCAAATCTATCTAGGACTTTATCAATATAGCTTTCTTGTGACAACCTTAGGATATCTTGAGACTGATCTCTTAGTATCTGAATACCTAACACAAAAGAAGTTTACCCAAGATCTTTTATTTCCAAATTCTTCGTTGGAAATATCTTGGTATCATATAATAGTCTCATATCACTGCTATGAAGCAGTATATCATCGACATATAATACCAGAAATATAAACTTACTCTGAGTGAATATGTGGTGCAGACAATCGCCAACTTTATTTGCCTCAAAACCACACGAAGTAATAACTTGGTTTTCTCTCTAATTGGGAGAGGTGAAAAGTATTTGTGATTTGGTGTCTTGGGGATCATAATTGTTCCTTATGCATTAACTTATAGGGTTCCCATTATCCCCTATAGGCCAACCGTTTGGGTAACCACTCATTAAGTCCATATCCATTATCAGTTTTAGAAGTCTTATGGGTTGTCAGAAAATAGATCATTTGTTCTGTAACCAAAAAGTAATAGTCGATATAATTCTATTAAATATAGGATGTCCACCTTAATTAGAAATTATGAATTTCTATAAAAACTCACTAAAACATTCTTATACTAGACAAACCTATCTTTTGCATATCCTTTGTGTCTCTTACTCCTTCCAAACATGGTTCGTCAAGAAGAGCTCAAATAGAACCTTTGGATTTGATATAGGTGAAGGACTTAGAAGGCCTCTTTTATTATGCCATTGTATGTGGCTTTCAAGTTGCAGCTTTATTCCAACTATGCCGTTAGACTTGGACTCTTTTGAAGTATTTAGTTGGAATATATGAAGATAAATAAAAAAAATAAACAAATAAAAAATAGGGAAGATGTAGAAAAAGTGTGTGAGAGAAAAAAAAAAAAGGTCATCCTCTCTTTCTTATTTTGGATCTGCCACCTTTTCTAAAAAATATCCTCCCTTTGCTACAATGATGTTATCTTTAAATCTGCACACATTAGGGTTTCAAACAATAATTTACATGGGCTCTTCTTTAAATATTCTTGTATTGAGTGTTAACACTTGTCGCTCTTTACTCTCTTCTTACCAGATAATAAGAGTAATAGTAGTTAGTCATATTATCACAATAAGGAAGTAGTAAAGAGAAATGACCAAATTTTGATTGGACCTCCACAAAGAAATAATATGAGATGAAATGACTTCGAGTCTATGTAGCTAACAAAGATTTGATGTGCGGTAAAAGAGACTACAATGACCAAAGGTGATGGTTCATGCAATGACAAGTGAGACCATTGGGAGTCAAAAGTACTAATACGAGACCGTTGGGAATTAGAGTGCAAGGAAGACCACAAAAATGCACGAATAATGAAGAACTCTAGGTCATAAAATAATAAGTGATACCATTTGAGATCAAAGACAATAATAAGAGACCATTGTGGGGTCAATGTGCAAGGAGGACAATGGGAACACACATATAATAAGGAACTCTGTGTAAAAAAAATAATAAATGAGACC
>NW_017721714.1:0-19530 GCF_001865875.1 Lupinus angustifolius | reverse complement strand
CACTAAAATTAGATCACTAGGAGCTATAGTGCAAGGAGGACCATGAGAACACACAGACAATGAGAAACAATGGGTCAAAAAATGATAATTGAGACCACTAGGGTCAAAGGCACTAACACGATACCACTTGGAGTTTGGGTGCATGGAGGATCATGTGAACACATGGATAATGTGAAACTCTAGGTCAAAAATGATAAATAAGACCATTGGGGGACTCAAAGGCACTAAAATGAGACCACTAAGGCGTGGTGAAAGGAGGGCCACGAAAATGCACAAATAATAAGCAACTCAAGGTCAAAATGATAAATGAGAGCACTGGGTGGTCGAAGGCACTAACACGAGACCACTTTGTGGTCGAAGGCACTAACACGAGACCTCTAGGTTATCTCGATGGAAGGAAGACCATGGGAACGCAAAGTTAATGAGGAAAACTAAGTAAAAAAAATATAAACGAGACCATTGGGGGTTGAAAGCACTATCACGAGACCACTTGGGGGTATGGGTGCAAGGAGGACTACGAGAACGCATAGATAATCAGGAACCTTGCGTCAAAAAATGATAATGAGACCATTAGGGGGTCGAAAGCACTAGCACGATACCACTAGGAATCTAGGTGCAAGGAGGACCATAGGAATGCACATATAGTGATGAACGTTGGGTCAAAAATGATAAATGAGACCAATGGGGGTCGCAGGCACTAACACAGGGCCATAAGATGTCTAGGTGCATGGAGGACTACTAGAAAACACAGAAAATGGAGAAACCTTGGTCAAAAGATAAATGAGACCATTGGGGGGTCGAGGGAACTAACCCGAGACCACTAAGGTTTCTCGGTGCAATGAGGACCATAGGAACAGACGAATAATCAGGAAATCTAGGTTAAAAAAAAAATGAGACCATTAGGAGGTCGAAAGATCTATCATGAGATCATTGGGGGTAAGTGCAAGGAGGACCACGGGAACAAACAAATAATAAGGAACTCTAGGTCAAAAAGTGATAAATGAGACAATTGTGGGTCGAAGGCCCTTACACGAGACCACTGGGGAGTTTCGCTGCAATGAGGACCACAAGAACACACAGATAATGAAGAACTGTAGGTCAAAAATGATATAAGATAACTTGTGGTAAAGGCTTTGGTCATGCATGCATATGAAGATCTAAATGCAAATTATTTATGAGTAATATGATGATGTTCGTAATGATTCATGGATACAAATGTGAATATTTTAATTATTACTATGAAGTTTGATTGTTATGAAACCATAATGCCTCCTCGTAGGGCATTACATTCGATTACTACTGAAAAACATATCATTCATTCTCCATCAATATATACCCCAAGACTTATCTCCAGTGGGTTTTGTTAGCCTGGACCACTAGTGAAAATTATCATGAAAGTTATTTGATTATGTAATTCACACATTATATTTATATAACTTGAGACTTATCTAAGTGAACATGCACACATGAATGTATACTAGGAAGATGAATAAAATTTATTCTATTGATATTCATGGAATTTTACATGAGATGATTTGATGGTATATATGCTACACATGATAGTACAAGTTACAAAATTTTAAATTTTTTCCCAAGTATAAGGTAATTTGTCAGCTACCAATTAATCTTCTGATACAACTGGATAACTTGATCATTGTTCCTGACTTGTTTCATTCTCTCAAGAACTTTATTCCATCTCACAATTTCCAACACTTCTACAATTCTATCTTGATGCATATTCTACAACCTATCATGCTTTTATTCATACCCTAGGTTTTTGCTTAGGTTTCCCTTCCGGGGTTTTAACCTAAGTGACTTTTATTCATATCCTATTTTTTGCATAGGTTACCCTTTCGGGATTTCAACCTACAAGAATTTTATATTCTTACCTTTTCCTCTTTAATTTCTAGGCATAAAACCTTTGTGTGTTTCCTGTGTGTTCACTACTTTGGTGAATACATTTCCATATATGTCTTACAAGACCAAAGTCCCTCCTCAGAATGCATTCTTGATAATGTAAGGACCTTCATAATTTAGGGCCCATTTTCCATGAGTATAATCTTCTTAATTCACCATGATATATATTCTCATCATCCTACCTTGATATAATTGACCATGACAAATGGCTGCTAGCATTTTCTCTTCAATCATGTTAAATTGTTCATATCTAGCTCTGAGCCATTCCCATTCTTCTACCTTCGCTTCCATCAAGACCCTTAATAAGGTAATATCCACTTCTCTAGGTGAAATAGCTTCCAACTTATACACCAATGAGAACGGGGTTGCCCTAGTACTTGAGCACATGTTGGTGTGGTATGCGTGCAAAGCATTGGGTAACTTTTCATGCCAACCCTTGTAATTTTCTACCATCTTAGCCATTATCTTTTTTTTATATATTCTTGTTTGTTGCTTCAACCGCATCGTTCATCTTAGGAACGTAGTGGTTGAATTGTGATGTTTGATCTTGAAAATGTCACATAAGTTCCACACTTCTCCACTATTAGATTACTACTATTGTTCGTGACATTCCTTTCTCGGACTCCATATTTTCAAATTATTTTTCTCTGCATGAATTTGATGATAACCATGTGAGTAATAATGATGTATGAAGAAGCTTCCACCTTTTTCGAAACAATCGTTATGCCTTCTTCACTAACAAGGAATCCTAACATATCTCCAGAAGATGCCTCAAACGTGCACTTCGCCGAATTCAATCTCATATGATATTTTTCGAGCCTTTCCATCAACTTTCGCAAGACTTCAATGTGATTATAACTTCTTTAGATTTAGCGATTATATCATCAACATATACCTCTACCTCCTTATGCATCATGTCATGAAACCTGACTATCATAGAATGCTGGTAAGTTGCCCCTACAGTCTTCAATCTGGAAGACATGACTATATAACAAAAAGTCCCTTAATCGGTGGTAAAAATGGTGTTTGTTTTTTCATCATTGTCCTTCAGAATTTGATGGTACACAACACATCCATTGATGAAATTGATCTGATGACTGCTAGCAGCACTGTCAACTAAAACGTCAATGTGATTGATGAGAAAATCATCTTTCAGTATTACGTTGTTCATATCTCTGTAGTCTTCAACTTCTCAATTTCCCTTCTTTCTTGGGTACTAATATCACATTAGCCACCTATTCTGTATGTGTAGACATATGTATGAAACCTGATTCCAATTGTTTTTGCTACCTCTTCCTTTACTCCTTGACCCTCTTCTCAATCGCAAAACTCAATGGGATCATCATCAAGTGTCGCAAAAGAATCAATTGATAAATTTTCAAGTATCGTCTAATTGGACAATGTCTCTACAAAGTTCTAATATATGTATTGATTTGTAAAACGAAGAGGACCAAATGGAAGATGAGACATGAATATTCACATTGGTGTGGAAGAAAGTAAATAAGAGAATATGAAGATGATAAAAATGGATTAACATATTCATTAAGATATTGTCTCAAGTAACATAAATAAAAGTCCGAAGAAAATTTAAAGCATCTGAATTACAATATAATCAAATAATTACATTAATGCAACTAAATTAATCATTGGTTTAGACTACCAATTCATTAAAGGTTCATTGTCTTCATCAGAAAATATAAAATTGTTCATGAACAACTTGCCTTCCACAAGGCATTGATAGTGAGGCATAGATAATTACTAATGAAGTCTCTTGACATAACCCTTCTCTTCTTCCCCACATATATCTTAACACCTAGATTCTATCAATATGTGAATTGTTAGCCTTCACTTTGGCTTAAGCTCTAGTGTCGAAAAATGAGTATGATTAGTGTTGTCTTTTCTAGGTCATACAATGGTCCAAATTGAAATTTGCAACTCACAATGAGTATGGTTTAAAAAATGAATTTCAAATTGTTGAAGTTATTCCATTATCAAACGAATAATTTTCCGTATAGCAAGATGACCATCCCACAACCGTTTTCGAGGGTTTAAAACCCTCTAGATCGTGTTGTACTTGATTACAATCATAGGGAGAGAACATAGGCTCCACAATATGATTGTTGTTGGTTAACAAGGGCTCGAACTTCACCTAGAGAGGGGAGTGAATAGGTTCTTAGACTAACAATTAAAATCAATTTGAATACAAAAGATAATCCAAAAAATTACTTGTTTTAATCGATTAAATGTTTGCTTAATCAATTAAAAAAAAGCTTGAGTTAATCGATTAATAGAATGTTTAATTGATTAAGCAGTGATTAATTTGATCTAATATATACTTAAACGAATTAATGGAAGTGATTAATAATGCAGATTCATTTATGCAATAATTTCTATATGATTGTAATCAAATAAAGAGAAAATAGATAATTGCATGCAGGTAAAGGAGTAGGGAAAGAGAGAAGATAACACAACTAATTTATGCTGGTTCGATTGCCAAATCCTCCCCTTTTAATCTTGAGAGATTTGCTTTACTAAGAAGAAATCCAATGTTTATACAAACACTTCTTCTACCAAGACTTCTCTTAGACCTAACTTATAATCGATCCACAATACTACTAACCAAGTATACCCAAAGAGACCTCTTCTTGGACCTTGACCGTAGTCTAGGATTTCTACTCAATTTCTCTCCTCCTTCAATATGATGCCTTACGCCCCAAAGAGACAAATTCAAAAATCGACCGATAAAATGTGTAAAAAGTTCCTTGCACCTCTGATGTGCTAATCATACACTAAGATTCAAAACAAAATAATTTCATGAATCTAATAATCTCATAGAGGACTATAAATGAATATGAATCACAAAAGGAGAATCTTTGAAAACTCTCAATGTTTGAAAATAAACTCTTTCAAATATTCACAAAACTCTCTCTTTTCACATGAAAATTTCTATCACGCTATTTAGAAAACCACTCATAAAAATTTGAGAATTCTTGCATCAAGTTTCTGTATGACTTAGTTCTATTTGAATATGGAAAAGGATGGTGAAATACCATTTAGTTTCATACTGTTTTCTATTGGGTATAATCGAATAAATAACCACTTCATTAATTAACATTTATTTAAAACATCCAAGATTTCAAAACAGAAACTGATTTAATCGATTAACCATGTCCTTAATCAATTACCAGGTTTCCCATTTGTAAAGACTTAATTGATTAACTTTAACCTTAAACGATTAACGATTTTATGAAAAAGCTTATTTAATTTTCCATGAACCTCTAACATGAATGATTAATACATGGTGCATAGTATTTGAAAATGATATAAGTATTGACGTACCAAATTCATTTATGCATTTAAATGTGCCAAAGTCATGTTAGGAATGAAAATATCATATGAACTATGTTCGTACTCTAATTAAGTGAGATTTATCATAAGGTTCACCCAACTTAGACTCTATCCATTCAAAGTATCTTAGGACCTAAAAATAAAGAGATTACTCTAGTCTTGATGACCCTTTCTTGAAGCTCGAATATGAGTCTTCATGTTGTTATGGTTGATTTGTCATTGTCCATAGTTTTTAAGCATATCTTGCAACTTTCTTGAATGACAATCAACTTGTTTTGAGATTTTCTTTGAGCTTGAAAATTAGCTCTCCCTCACTTTGTGTATTTCATATTTTTTACATTACGGAAGCTTGTAATCCATCAAATCTGCAAAACATAGACAACAACTTTTCCCCCTATTGGCATGATCAAAAAGAAATGTTACATATTAAAATAACCCAAAAGTAAATATATAATTCAGTTAATTCTCGTCTTAATCAATTATACATGGACTTAATCAATTAAGCAGGTTAAGAAAGCACTGAAATTGTAATTTTTTTATGTTAATCGATTACATCTGTCTTTAATCAATTAAATAAAGTATATTTCAATAATGCAATGTAAATATCATGATTTTTCCTCCGGATTACATATAAGATTCAACATATATTCAACAATTATAGAAGTTGTATTGAAGAAAAAGTAAGAAACAAAGTAATTAAGAGTACAAAACATACATAGAGTCATTAAGAGTACAAAACAACATAACAATGACAACATAGAGACACACCCTAGGCTAAGTCAACTAAGACCACTTATTATTGCCCTAACTAGACTAGCTATTAGGAGGTGGTTGATATAAGTATTCAATGTTCTTGCAAAGAAAGCTAAGCAAATCAAAGCTAGTCTTGTTTTCCAATTCATGTCTTTGAAACTCAACCATGAGTCTTTCCTCTGTGGATTGCATTCTATTTTCCGTTGGTTGCATTCCATTATCAATGCTCTCGTTGAGCCATTTATTCCATAGCACCCAAATGAGCCAAACCAAAATATGGTTCTTGAGGCAAATTATGAGCCTTATCAGGTTGTGATGCTTGGGTTTTCTAAGCTGGAATAACATCTTCTTCCTTATCAGAAATCTCAACCTTAGTCTGATAGTCTTCCTAATACATCTACACTTCACTATATGTTTAAATACTCATCTTCTGAATTATACTATCATCTATGAGACGCTCTCTGGGATTTATAGCAATCATGTCCTCATTACTTGTGTTAATGCAAATATGCTCAATGACACAAGATATAAAGATCTCATAGGCTAACAGACTAGATGAAGATGAAGCAATGTTATACACCAATACATAGGCAATGATGTAATGTAGAAGCCTATTCTCAATAGTCATGGATCCAACCATAGTCAGCTCACCTTGAACATAGTATTATGGTCCTCTAAGGCATGACTTATACACTTCAGCAGAGTCGTAAGAGTTCCACAACTCATTATTACAGTCACCTAGAGGAGAATCATCACTAGCTAGGCCTCCAACATCCAAAAGTAACTCATCATCCAAAATTATCAATCTTCCCTTTACATCACTGACATATGTCCCATCCTTATACTGAAAGTTGTTATAAAATTCCTGAACTAAAGAGTGGAAAATTTTACCATTAAGCTCTAGAAAAGTCTAAGCCCCTTGTGCCTCTAATTCCAACAAGAATTGAAATCCTTGCTCCACCATCCATGCCATATTGGCATACAGAATGTAGGTTTACTTGCGGCTGATGCACTTGGCCAACCTTTCAGCTCATAGAGTTGAGGTGTAGTAGAAATCTCTCCCAGCATGAATTATGCCACCTTGAGTGAAGGAGGAACCGCCACTGTCCAAGTTTCTCTTTAGCCCTAGATGGTGAAGAGAACCGTTAATACCAATAGAGTTTTTCACTCTATTTGGTCTTCCATCACTCATATTTTCCACTTAATTGATTGATAATCGATTATCTTAATCAATTGAACAGATGTGAAGTAAGGGTAACAAAAGAAGAAAACAATCTAGGTTTCTGAATTTTGAGGGGAAATTGATGGAATAAGAGGATGATAGGTATAAAGTAGATGACAGGAGGTAATGGGGTTTTCAATTAGATAGAAAACACTATTTCTACAGAGAGATTGAAGTTCTAGGGCTTGAAATTCGTATTTAACATTGTCACTGGAAATCTGTTTAATCGATTAAATGCAATTTTAATCGGTTAACGAATTGAAATTTTTAAGCTAGATAATTGATTAAGGAATTTAAAAATGTTAACATGTAATCGATTAAGGTCTATTTAACCGATTAAGATACTTAAAAATAAGCTCGGTTTATCGATTAACTAAGGTAATAATCGATTAATTATTGTTTTTCAAAACATATAACACATTTCAAACTTTTCTTAGGGAATGCTAAGATCTAACTAGACAATAAACATTCATATACATAGGTCAATCATACATATGGATGCCTAATCTTATAAGAACATACATAAGCAATTATGGCACACATTCAAGCAAACAAGATAAGCAATGAATAAAGATAAAAACGATTCATTGAAGTTTAACACAAACTTAGACAGAACTAACAAATATATGATTCATCAAGAATTCCTAGTTTTCTTCTTAATATAAAGACAGAATCTCTACGAAGAGATTTAGTGAAAATACGGCTACTTGTTTTGAAGTTTCAACAAATTCAATCACACAATCACCTTTTTGAACATGATCTCTTACGAAATGGTGTCTAATTTATATATGCTTGGTGCGAGAATGCAAAATGGAATTTTTAGGCAAATTTTTGGAACTAGTAATATCACATTTAATAGGTGATTTATCAAGGGAAAGGCCAAAATCTAATAGTTGTTGTTTCATCCATAAAATTTGAGCACAACACACACTAGCGGCAAAGTATTCCACTTTGGCAGTTGAAAGAGCAACATATGCTTGCTTTTTACTATGCCATGATACTAGTGAGCTATCTAATAGGTGAAGAGGACTACTAGATCAATTTTACATCCAGCAAAATCAGAATCAGATTCACCTTCTAAGCTCAATGGTGCATCCCTAGGATACCATAGTTCCATGCTTAAAGTTCCTTTCAAATATTTCATGATTATTTTAATAGTGGTGAATGTGATTCTTTAGGATTAGCATGATATCTAGGACACATGCATACACTAAACAAAATATCGAGTCTACTTGAAGTTATGTAAAGAACCATTCATAACACGATATTTAGTTACCTCAATAGCGTTGCCTTTCTCATCCTTATCAAGATAAGATGATGTAGCCACTGGTGTGGAAGTTTACTTTGCTTTTTCCATATCAAACCTTTTTAATTACTCCTCACAATACTTTATTTTATGAACAAATATTCCATTGTCCATTTGCTTGATTTGTAGCCCAAGAAAGAAAGTAAGCTCTCCCATCATAGACATTTCAAACTCTCATTCCATCAATTCAGGAAAATTCTTACAGAAAACATCCGTAGTAGCACCAAATATAATATCATCAACAAATATTTGTACTAACAAAATATATTTTTTCTGATTTTAGTATGAAAAGTGCGGTATCAATTGTACCCCTTGCAAATCCCTTCTCCAAAAGGAAAGAACATAGCCTATCATACCAAGCTCTAGGAGCTTGCTTTAATCCATGTTATGCCTTTTTCAATTTCAAAACATGGTTAGGAAATTGGTAGTTTTCAAAACCGGGATGTTGATCCACATACACCTCTTCTAGAATAAAACCATTCAAGAATGTACTTTTTAAATCCATTTAGAATAACTTGAAGTTCAGATAGGTGCAAAGGCTAAAAGCTTTCCTATAGCCTCCAATCTTGCTATGGGAGCATATGTCTCAGGATAGTTAATACCTTTTCCTTGATTGTAACCTTTAGTTACCAATCTAGCTTTGTTTCTAATAATCAAGCGGAACTGAAGAAGTTTATTTCTAAACACCCATTTAGTGCCTATTATAGGATGATCACTTACTCTAGGGACTAATTCCCAAACTTTGTTTCTTTCAATTTGTTTAGCTCTTCTTGCATAGCTAGTGACCAATGCTCATCCTCAATAACCTCGTCAATTTCTTAGGCTCAATTTGAGAAAAAAATTCAAATAAATTATAACTATAGGGCAAATAATTTCGAGTTACCACTCCCTTAGAAATATCACCAATTATATTATCGATAGGGTGATCTTTCTTTGTTTTCCAAGCTTGTGGCATTCTTTCAAGTGCTTGACTTGAATCTTGATCATCTTGCATAAATTTTTGCTTCTTGATCTTTCAAGTATGCATCCTCAAGAGTACCTACAAGATGATCACAAATATATTTCTCTCCTCTTTTGGAGAAGAATCATCAAATACCACATGTATAGACTATTCAACTGCCATTGTCCTTTTAATAAAGACTCTATATGCTTTACTATAATTAGAATAATCTAGAAATATTCATATATCTGCTTTTGAATCAAATTTAATTAAAAGTTCTTTTCCATTATTCAAAATGAAACACTTGCATCCAAAAGCATGAAAATGAGAAATATTTTGTTTTCGGCCTTTAACCAATTCATAGGGAGTTTTCTTAAAAATAGACCTCAAAAGAATTCTATTCACAACATAGCAAGCAGTACGAACCGCATTTTCTCAAAAGTACTTGGGCACTTTGCTCTCATTCAACATCGTTCTAGCCAACTCCTCAAGAACTCTATTTTTCATTTCAACACCTCCATTTTGTTCAGGAGTTCTAGGAGTGGAGTGTTGTTGTTCAATACCATGTTTTTCACAAAACTTATCAAATTTGTGGTTTTCAAATTTACCACCATGATCACTTCTTATAGTCACAATTTATGGTTCAATTAATTTTAGACTAACTTGGCAAGCTTCATGAAAGTTTTAAAAGTATCATTTTTTAGTGCTAGAAAAATAGCCCATGTAAATCTTGAATAGTCATCTACAATAACAAGTACATAGTAACTTCCACCAAAACTCATTATTTAAGATGGTCGAAACAAGTCCATATGAAGTAACTCTAATGACCTTGTTGTGAATACCATGTTTTAAGAAGAGAAAGAACTTTTGACTTGTTTGCACTTTCGGCAAGAGTCTCATGTTTCTTTTGTTGTAAATTTGAGTTTAGGTAGACTGATTACTAAGTCCTTTGTAGCTAACTTGTTCAAATGATTCAAATGGATATGAGCAGCCCGCCTATGCCAGAAAAAAATGTCATCCTCTTTTGAAATTAAGCATATTGAAAATAAGGAGGAGATCTCATCCAAATCAACCATGTATATGTTATTTGTCTTATAACCAATAAATTTAAAACTATTATCTTTGTCACTTTTGATTATGCAGCATTTAGAGTCAAAGATTACCTTATTACCCTGGTCACATAATTGGCTACTACTTAGAAGATTATGCTCCAAGCCTTCTACATAGAGCATATTTTCAATGATTGTTTGTGAAATATTACCAATCTTTCCAACTCCAAGCATCTTGCCTTGATTGTTACCTCCATATGTGACATGACCTTTCTCCTTAGATGAAAGCTCCATAAACTAGGATTTATCACCTGTTATGTGCCTAGAACATTTGTTGTCCAAGTACCATTGATATCCATATGTTCTTAGGCACACCTACAAAAACAACATTTACTTGCATGTTTTAAGTACCCAAATAGTCTTGGGTCCCTTAATTTTAGTAATCATGGGAACTTATCCCTTTTCAATCCAAATATATTGTCCTTTAGGCACACCATGCAATCGAATATGACATGTATTAGTAGTATAACCATACATACCATAATAGAAACAAGTAGGTGATTTGTGATATGAATTTTTTGAAAATTCAACATGTTTTTTGTATGATCTCTTTTTAGCATGCATGTATCCCACCTGGATCTATTACTAATATTCCTTTCTGAAGCAAGGAAGTTGTCCAATTTACAAATACCCTTAGAGAAATTAGCAATGATTTCTTTTAGGCATGCATTCTCTTTCTCCAAATATGGACATTTTTTACAAGAGGGTGTCTTAGCAATTATTGAATCTCAATCACATGTAGAATTAGCATAACAAGACCTAAGCTTTCATTTTGAAGTTGAAGTTCATTAATAAATTTCTCCATATCATTTCATGCACTAAAATTAACCTTTTCCTATCTGCACTAATTTTTGCTAACTTATTAAGTTCTTCATAAAATTCTATATAAACACCATATAGTACATCATATATGGGGGAATCATAATCGGAATTAGAGCTACTAAACTCACTAGAGTTGTCTCGCTCAGTATTCTTGCAAGAATCGTGATTTTGCGTCATTAGGCATAGTTTGGCCGATTCTTCATCGTCCGAGGTGCTTGAAGTGGCTTCATCTTCAGGTAAATCCCATACTATGTAGGCTTTATTTGTTTTGATGTCCTTTGAATATTTATTCTTATTCTCAACCTTCTTAAGATAAATAGGACATGAAAATTTCATGTGTGTTACCTTCCCACATTCATGGCAAGTGATCTTCTTGCCCTTCTTGGTTGAGTCCCTTGAATCTCTTTGTTGAAATTTTATAAATGCTCCTCTCTTTCGTAAGAACTTGATGAATTTATTTACAAGGAGCACCATAGTTTCATCGTCTATATCAGAAGAACCAAAGTCTTTATCATGTGATTTCTCTTCTTGAATTCATGCATTTAATGTTGCTTCCTTGAGAGAAATCCCCTTCTTTTTTTTGTCAGATTCTTCGTCCAGTGTTACGCGTCCAAGATCCATCTCATGTTCTTTTAGATTTCCAAAAGGTGTTGCAAGTTACATTTGATCTAAGTCTTTGGATTCCACAATAGTCGTCACTTTTGGTTGCCAAGCCCTATCACGACATCTCAAAACCTTATTAGTAAGGTCACCATTAGAAAACACTTTATCTAGTGCAACAAGATGAGTAACAATATGTGTAAACTGTTTTTTCATGTCATTTATTGTTTCATTAGGAAACATACAAAATAATTCATATTCATGAGTCAAAGCATTCAACCAAGCACACTTAACATCACTAGTGCCTTCATGGGTTACTTGTAAAGTATCCCAAAATTCATTGGCACTTTTCCATTGTGAAACTCTAAAGAATTCATTATAACACAATGTTGAAGTGATGATGTTTTTGGCTTTCAAATTGTGTTGCACTTTTCTCTTTTCCTCAATCAGTCCAAAAATTGTTAGGCTTTTCTTTAGTTTCACCTTCCACTAATTGTGGTGGAATATGAGGTCCATTTTGCATGACCTCTCATATATCTTTGTTTAAGGCCTCTATGAAAATCCTCATTCTAAGTTTTCAGTATGCATAGCCCTCACCACTAAACACGGCAGGGCGATTGAGGATCCTCCACCACTAAATGGATTTGTATCTCCCTAGGATCTCATGAATATAGCGATTAATATAGAACTTATATGAACTAGCTCTAATGCCAATTGTTGGTTAACAAGGCCTCTAATTGCACCTAGGGGTGAATAGGTGGTTCAGGTAATAATTAAAATCAATTCAAATACAAAAGGTAATATAAAAAGTTGTTGGTTTTAATCGATTAAATGGTTGCTTAATAAATTAACAGAAAGCTTGAGTTAATCGATTGAGAATGTTTAATCGATTAACTTGTTGGTTTTCTTGAAAATATTTTAGTTCTTGATATATCAAGAAAGCAGTGATTAATCTGATCTAATATGTACTTAAACAGATTAATGAAAGAGATTAACAATGCAGATTCACTTATGCAATGATCTCTATATGAATGTAATCAAATAAAGTGAAAATACAATAATTGCATGTAACGCAATAAGGAAAGATAGAAGATTACACAACCGGTTTATCCTATTTCGATTACCAATCCACTACAATCTACATCCAGTCTCCCCTTCTGATCTTGGGAGATTTGTTTTACTAACAAGAAATCAAATGTTTATATAAACACTTCTTCCACCAAGAATTCTCTTGGACCTAGCTTCTAATGGATCCACACCACTTCTATCCAAGTATACCTACAGAGACATTTTCTTAGACCTTGACCGTAGCCTAGAATTTCTCCTAAATTTCTCTATTCCTCCAAGGTGATGCCTCACACCCCAAAGAGACAAATTTTAAAATCAACCGATAAAACGCCTAAAAAGTTCCTTGCGCCTATAATGTGTTAATCATACATTAATATTCAGAACAAACCTACCCTTTGTTGAATCTCACAATCTTATAGATGAATATGAATGATTATGAGTCACAAAAGGAAAAGCTTTGAAAACACTCAATGTTTGAAAATAAACTCTTACAAAGATTCACAATACTCTCTCTTTTCATATGAAAGTTTCTATCACTTTTTTTCTAGAAAATCACTCTTGAAATTTTGAGTATTCTTGCATCAAGTTTCTGTATGACTTAGCTGTATTTGCATATGGTAAAGGATGGTGAAATATCATTTAGCTTCAAATTGTTTTCTATTGGGGATAAACGATTCACGTTTCTTTTAAAACGTCCAAGATTCCAAAACAAAAACTGATTTAATCGATTAATCATGTCCTTAATCGATTATCATATTTCCCATTTGAAAATACATAATCGATTAACTTTAACCTTAATCGATTATCGATTTTCTGAAAAGACTTATTTAATTCTCCATGAACCTCTAACATGAATGATTAATGCATGGTGCATGATTTTGAAAATTATGTAAGTGTTAATGCACCTAAATCATATATATATCTATGCTAAATGCACCAAAATCAAATATGTATGAAAATCTCATTTGAACTATGTTCATACTTTAAATATTGTGTGATTTATGATAAGGTTCACCCAACTTAGACTCTAACCATTCAAAGCATCTTAGGAACTAAAAATAAAAAGATTACTCTAACCTTGACGATCTTTTCTTGCCGTTTGCATATGAGTCTTCATGTTGTTGTAGTTGATTTTCTTTTTGTCCTTAGTCTGTAAACATTAAGCTTTGTCTTCATCAAAATCATGTTCTTGTATGCTTGCATTCACAATTGCATCTGTTCTCTCAAGAATTCATTGTCTCACGATGTATAGAAGGAGCCACCATTCGATAAAGGATCCAAAAAATATGATCATTAGTTTTTTTAATCTATGCACATGTATACAATGGATATGGGATGCCATGTATGCCCTTAAGAGAAATGATGCTATAAATGTGTAAATCTTATGATGCATGAATCATTTTTTTGAAAAATTTATAAAATGATGTTTTATTTGTATTTTCTTATATATGAATATGTAGTACGCATGAAATGCAAAAAAAATTAGTTCTTGTGCAATATTATGAGTTTATTTTCACCTTCTTTCAATGAATGCATTTTATGCATGTAATGTAATGAATGCATGTATAATGTAAAATAATTTACAAAAATGCCCTTCATCATGGCATAATAACACTCAAGTGTAGTAGTAACCTTACATCATTCAGGCTCAAGTGACGGTTAGTCACCACATTTGCGGGATACAAGCTCCCGCCTTTATGAAAAATATGAGGTAAACGATAGAAATGTATATTCCTATGTCCTATATAAGGGTATTAATCATACAAGGTGTGTTTTGGTTTAAAAGGTCACATCATAAGGTGAAGTACTAAGGTCAATATATGCATAATTGTGTAGTACTAGACATCCCCTAGGTCCTTCGACTGTCGACAGTAGTGAAAGCTGACGACCAAGATACACAAATATGACACACGAGTGGACCAACCACCATGGGTGTCTACATGCAATACTCGGTCATAATCCGAGTGCTATATTAATGCGATATCAAAGTGTGCATGTGGCCTAACGACAATACGACCAACGTATCACTAGACAATATGTAAATAGGTTACGTAGATAGCTGAAATAATAATGCATGATATGTGAAATATGTGTGTGAGTGTATAAGTCTTTAAAAAAGAAATTCATAAAACATAAAAACACCTCAAAACCTGCATGTGAGAGAAAAGTACATATTCGTTCAATATATACAACAAATGAGTGGTTAAACAGAAAAACATGTAATTGAAACAAAAACTAAAATTAAGTAAGAAAACAAAACATCCACATAATTAATCATAAAAGGTTTGAGTCTCAGCAATCCCTAATGGAGTCATCATGTTGTCGCTATCCCTTCCGTGGGCACTGATAAGTACAAAAAGTATACACTTTTCACCATCATTTTATGGCACTTGTCCCATGCAAATTGTAGAAAACCAACTTAAATTAACACTTTTTAGGTGAATTTTGAATGATTAAATAAATTAGTTCTTTATTAGTTCTTGTCCAAGTTTTCTTTGAGTTTTGTAGGAAATTAAATATTAAGGAATAAATTCCAATATGGACAAGAATTCAAGCCAAAATTCAAGCCAAAAGTCAAGACAAAAGCTCAAAATGAATTGCTAAAAGTAATCAAGTTAAAGCATGGCATGCTATGTGCTTAATTTGGTTACTTAGCCTTGAAGGAAGGTAGCTTACTTCGTCTTGAAGAAACCCAAGTTAAAGGTAGGCCAAGCCACTTCCAAAAATCAAATGCTTACCTTAACTTAAAGAAAACAACCCAAAAGTGCCAAGCAACCAACAAAAATCAAGTAACAAACCAAAGAAAAAAGGTTGCTTTACCATGAAGATATCAAGCACAAAGCTATCCATCCAAGCACGAAGCACCAGGCCAAGTCAGCTAAGAGTAGGTCTGGCCAGATTAGTCAAGCACCAAGCACAGGTCAGGTCAACCAAGCACCAGGCCAGGTCAGTCAAGCACCAAGCACCAGGCCAGGTCAGGCAAGCACCGGGCCAGGTCAGGCAAGCACCAAGCACCAGGCCCGGTCAGCCAAGAACCTAGCCAGGTCAGCTAAGCACCAGCCCAGGCCAGCTAAGTATGAGGCCAGGACAGCTAGGTCCATGCTAGTTGGGACCAGGTCAGCTAAGCTATTGAAACAGGCAGCTTAGCGTAGAAACAGGCAGCTTAGCGTGGAACCAGGTTAGCTAAGCTTCTGAAACAGACAGCTTAGTGTGGAACCAGGTCAGCTAAGCTGCTGAAACAGGCAAGTTAGCGGGGAACCAGGTGTGCTAAGCGGCTAGCACAGCAGAAAAATGATTTCTAGGTCAACTCATGGAACATCTTACTTTTCCTTTACTTAGAGTCCAAGAACATGACCTCATGGATGACATAAGGCTATGACAAGAAGGAGCAGGTGTCACCATGCATGTAACCTAGCCTACCATAGGGGTCAAGTAGGGGCCAAAGTGGCTCTTCATAGGGGCCAATGGTGAGCAGCTGAGCTGCCAAACAGGGCAGCTGAGCGCCCAACACTTTGGCCTAGAAAAAGGCATGAAATTCTCATTTGTAACACATTGTACATTCATTCTAAATTCTTCCTAGTTGATTCCTCTTCTTTTCCTTGCATTTTACGTAGTTTTTAGGCTAGTTTTAGAGTATTTTTTCATATAATTTAAGAGGCGAAAGGAGAAGGAAAATGACATGCAAAAATCCATTTTGTAAACTCATTTGGAGCCTAAAACATACAGTCCTTGAATGGATGACTCATGCTCCTAACAATTTTATTTGTAAGTTGATTATGTATTTCTAGTTCTTCTTTTATTCTAAAGTTTGAATTTTAATTTGCCAAGTTAAGCATACTTTTCTTAAGATCTTATATTCATTACTACCTCAATATTAGAGTAGTCAAGATTAGGGTGTGACAACCTAGTCTCTTTGTGGACGTAATACTGTTTAGTAATAAATACAAGTGATTATCATTCTACCATTTTAGGACATACACTAAAAGGAGGATGTTAGAATTTGGTGTTTGGAGTTAATCAACGTAAAACATAAATACTTGTCTAAGTAGTTCAAACTCATAAGAAGTTAAGAAATATTTTCCTTATTCAAAATGATCTTGTCTCCTCAAGAATTTGTTAATATTTAGTTTATGTTTCTTGTTAATTGTTTATATGCAATTCAAAACAAAAACCACCAAAATATGTTCAACTCATTATTTGTGCATTGACATATTCATACGATTCATTCTATTAGGGAATACCTTGTGGTTCAACATAACCCTATACTATACTACAATGGAATCTTGAAAGAGGTGTAAATTGTAAAATAGTAAAGTGTTATCAATAAATTTATTTGTTGAAAACACCTTTTAATATACAAAAGTGATGAAACTAACTTACTAACTTTTATTTATTGTTAGTTACTTTCCTCATTTTATTTATTCTTTAATACCAACCTTCCTTAAGGAAGAAGTTTGATTTGTTAATAAAACGAACCCGAAAGGGAGTAAATAAATAAAGGTCACTTAAATTTATTATTCTTTTGTTCTTTATTTATTTATTTGTTTCTAACAACTAACTATTCATCACTTTTGTACATTAGAATACCATTAAACCAGTGTTGGAATTTATTCCACAAATCCGAGATGGTTTTCAAAGGTACTTAATAATTATGTAATAGGGGATTTCTTCGATACCATTGTACTGGCGTTAGAATTTATTCTAACAAAGTCGAGATGGGGCAAAGAAGGAATAACTCATTCACATGATTATTAAGAAGTAAGTTGTAACTGGAATATTCTTGAAACCATTATACCGGCGTTGGAATTTATTTCAACAAAGTCGAGATGTCGAACAAAGAATAAAACCGAGTTTACTTACTTAATCAAATAAAAACAACACCGAACATGAGAGAGAAATTGACCTCTCAACAGATTGGCACCTTGCTAAGGGACGATCTGTTGGGAGGGGAAACAACCTCTCGAATTTATCTTTCAACAAATTGGCGCTGCTGCCGGGGAATTGCTTTAATAATAGAAGATTTCATATTTATATGTCATTATCAAATAATTGTGCATAACATTTTCTTTCTCTTTTGTATAAATTTTTTTTTCCTTTTTTACATCTTTATTTTTATGTTTTGTACATTTAAAAAAAAATAAAACTCAAAAAGAAAAAAAAAAAGTGAATTAGTGGAGTGAAAACCCACTAGTTAAGAAACCTTTTATTGTTGTTATAAAATTTTTAGGAGATGTGGAGGTACCCGACATCAACCTTTTCAAAAGAACAACATAAAAGGGATTGAAATAAACAAGGATTAGTGGCTGGACTTTTTCTTCAAGAAGGGAAGCCACTTGAATCCTTAAAAGTTAAGTATTCACCATGTACTTTTTGATGATGATATTTTATCTTGTAATACTTTAACCAAACATCTCCATCAACATGCCTTAGTAAATGATTTTGACATTGTCAAATTAATTTTTAAAACTAAAAGCATAGTTATTACATTTGTGCCCAAAATGAATTTTTCCAAATTTGAGAACTCCTAAATAGTGTGTTATTTGGTTCACCATTTAAAAAAATAAATTCATGAAATTATGAAGGGATTTATTTATGGATGTTTGGTGTGATAAAATGTATTTTGAAATTCCATAAATTCTGCTTGGACTTCCATTTTATCACTTGGATTTCAAATATGATTGAAATTTTTTTCTAAACATCAATTTTCATGAAAAAGCATGTTGTTTGGTTGGAATTCTCTCAATCAAATTTAATTCATGAACTTAGTGTCTTAGGAAATTATAAATTCATGTGAATTGTTAGACTAACCTCAAAGCAAAATAAAATTGCAAGTTCGAAATGATTTACAGGAAAACAAGTCCAAACAAGCAGACAAAAATGAGGAGTTGATGGCACCACTATCTAGTAGAGGATAGTGAAAACAAGGAGAACAAAATTCTGTGTTCTCCTAAAAATGGTGGTTAGTTTTAATTTTATTTTTCATTATTTCCAAATATTATGGAAACTTCCTAAAAATTTTTTTTTTTACTTGAGGACAAGTCAAGTACTTAAGTTGGGGGGAGTGTGTCTAACATTTTGAAAGAATGAAATTTTGCTATATTTTAAAAACTTTCTACTGTTTCTGTTGTATTTTTTTAGTGTGTTAATTTTAATTTTTAGTGTGCTTACTTGTTAAAATTATTTTTTTTAGTGTGTTTATTTTTTCTTTTTGAAGATTTATTTAAAAAGTGAATTTGTTAAAACTAAACAAAGTAAATAAACACAGACTTGACGTAAACATTTTTGAAGATCAATGACTTTGTAAATTACAAGTTTTGATGAGCAACATGAGATGAAAAATTGAAAATTTTGTGAATAATTCATAATGTTATAACTTAGATAAAATGCAAACTTTTTGGAAAATCATTTATCATGACCTTGTGAATTTGTTTAAAAATCAAAGAGT
>NW_017721713.1:0-2063 GCF_001865875.1 Lupinus angustifolius | reverse complement strand
CCACTTGACCAAAAATGACCAACCAAAAATAGGAATATCCTTTGTTAACACCTTTGAGCCTTAAAATAAAATTTTATTTTCAAAATCAACACTTGAGCCTAATATGGAAAAACAAAAATAATCTCCTATAATTTTCTAAGTAAAAAGAGAGCATTTTTCAAATTGAAGGTTGATGGAAGAAATTAAGTTGGGGGGAATGGTTGTCCATGTAACAAATTATTCAAGGAAAAATTCTCATTCTCTTTACAAATCAAAAAGTAAAGAAAAAGATCCAAAATAAAAAAAAAGAGTGAAAAGAGATTGAGAAAATTAAAGAGAAGTAAGACAAAAAGGTCAAGAAAAGAATGAGGGAAAGAAAAATGGAAAAAAATTGAAAGGAGTATATTTTTTAATGAAAAATTAATTTTTGCTCTCTTTTAACTTTGAAAGTATCTTTGAATATCTTGAAAAACCAATTTCCTTTGATAGCCAAGCCTCATTACAACCTAAATAAGAACTTAGTGATTCTTGAAAAAATTATGCAATCAAAGTAAGTGTTAAGATGAAAAACAAAATTAAATTCTTGCAAATCAAACAAGTTGAGTTTTGAGTGAAACACTTACCCCATTTGGTTCCATTCTTGAATCGTGTGTGAAATGCATCTCTTTGATTGATAACATTTTTAATAAGTGAATTGCTAAATGAGTTTTTGAAAAGATGTGTTCAATTCTTAGTTTGAAGCATTATGAGTCAAAGTCACATAATCATAAGCACATCTCATGAAACTTAAAAGGAATCATGCATAAGTTTTGATCTTGTAAAAAACTAATTTTTCCAAAGCGAAGTGGTTGTTATTTTACCTTTTGTTTGGGGACAAACAAATTTTACGTTTGGGGGAGATTGCTAAGTGCAAAAAGTATACACTTCTCACGATCATTTTATGGCACTTTTCCTATGCAAATTGTAGAAAACCAACTTAAATTAACACTTTTTAGGTGAATTTTGCATGATTAAATAAATTAGTTCTTTATTAGTTCTTGTCCAAGTTTTCTTTGAGTTTTGTAGGAAATTGAATATTAAGGAATAAATTCAAATATGGATAAGAATTCAAGCCAAAATTCAAGCCAAAATTCAAGACAAAAGCTCAAAATGGATTGCTAAAAGTAATCAAGTTAAAGCATGGCATGCCATGTGCTTAATTTGGTTACTTAGCCTTGAAGGAAGGTAACTTACTTCGTCTTGAAGAAACCTAAGTTAAAGGTAGGCCAAGCAACTGGCAAAAATCAAATGTTTACCTTAACTTAAAGAAAACAGCCCAAAAGTGCCAAGCAACCAACAAAAATCAAGTAACAAACCAAAGAAAAAAAGGTTGCTTTACCATGAAGAAATCAAGCACAAAGCTGTCCAGCCAAGCACTAAGCACCAGGCCAAGTCAGCTAAGCACCAGGTCAGACTAGATCAGTCAAGCACCAAACACTAGGTCAGGTCAGCCAAGCACCAGGCCTGGTCAGCCAAGCACGAAGCACTAGGCCAGGTCAGCCAAGCACCAAGCACTAGGCCAGGTCAGCGAAGCACCAGTCCAGGTCAGCTAAGCACCAGACCAGGTCACCTAAGCACTAGGCAAGGACAGCCAGGTCCACGCCCAGCTGGGACCAAGTCAGCTAAGCTGCTGAAACAAGCAGCTTAGCATGGAACCGGGTCAGCCAAGTTGTTGAAACAGGCAGCTTAGCGTGGAACAGGTCAGCAAGCAGCTTAGTGGGGAACCAGGTGTGCTAAGCGGCTGGCGCACCAGAAAAATGATTTCTAGGTTAACTCATGGAACATCTACTTTTTCTTTGCTTAAAGGCCAAGAACATGACCTCATGGATGACATAAGGCTATGGCAAGAAGGAGGAGGTGTCACCATGCATGTAACCTAGCCTACCATAGGGGTCAAGTAGGGGCTAGAGTGGCTCTTCATAGGGACCAATGGTGAGCAGCTTAGCTGTCACACAGGGCAGCTGAGCGCCCAACACTTTGGCCTATAAAAAGGCATGAAATTCTCATTTGTAAAATATTGTACACTCATTCTAAATTCTTCCTAG
>NW_017721712.1:0-9715 GCF_001865875.1 Lupinus angustifolius | reverse complement strand
AAAGAAGGAATTCTCTGATTTTGAAGTCCTTTCTTCATTTCTTAGTTTAGAGTTTTCATTTTCAAGTAAGTTTTGTAATTTGTAGTTTAGAATTCAAGAGGAGAAAAGGAGAAGGCAAATGAGATGCAAAAATCCATTTTGTAAACTCATTTGGAACCTAAAGCATACAAGCCTACCATAGTTTTTCATTTGTAAGTTGATTACGTATTTCTACTTCTTCTTTTATTCTAAAGTTTGAATTTTAATCATTCCAGTTGGTGCTTTCGTTAATTTTATTTTTTTGAGAAGTAATTAGTGCTCTTTTTAGATTGATCAACTAAAAAATGATTTTAAGTCATAAAAATTACTTGTCTCAAACACTTAACAAATAAACTAAGAAGTAGTTCTACTAGTATTGGAGTAGTTGTACTACTTGGTTTATTTGCCAAGTTAAGCATGCTTTTCTTAAGATCTTACATTCATCACTCATTCAATATTAGAGTCACCAATGGTTAGGGTGTGACAACCTAATCTCTTTTATGGTCGTAGTATTGTTTAAGTGATGAATATAAGTGTTTATGATTCTACCATTTTAGGACATACACTAAAAGGAGGATTTTAGAACTTGGTGTATGGAGTTAATCCAAGTAAAACATAAGAACTTGTCTAAGTAGTTCGAACTCATTAAAAGTTGAGAAATATTTTAAAATGTTCTTGTCTCCTCAAGAATTTGTTAATATTTAGTTTATGTTTCTTGTTAATTGTTTGTATGAAATTCAATTCAAATCAAAACCAAAATTATGTTTAACTCATTATTTGTGCATTGACATATTTATATGATTCATTTTATTAGGCAATTCCTTGTGGTTCGACATAACCCTATACTATACTAGAATTGAATCTTGAAAGAGGTGTAAATTGTAAAATAGTAAAGTGTTATCAATAAATTTATTTGTTGAAAACACCTTTTAATATACAAAAGTGATGAATCTAACTTACTAACTTTTATTTATTGTTATTTACTTTCCGCATTTTATTCTTTAATACCAACCTTCCTTAAGGAAGAAGTTTGGTTTGTTAATAAAACAAACCCGAAAGGGACTACATAAATAAAGGCCACTTAAATTTATTATTCTTTTGTTCTTTATTTATTTATTTGTTTGTAACAACTAACTATTCATCACTTTTGTACATTAGAATACCATTAAACCGGTGTTGGAATTTATTCCACAAAACCGAGATGGTATTCAAAGGTACTTAATAATTATGTAATAGGGGATTGCTTCGATACTATTGTACTAGAGTTAGGCTTTATTTTAACAAAGCCGAGATGGAGCAAAGAAGGAATAACTCATTCATACGATTATTAAGAAGTAAGTTGTAACTAGAATATTCTTGAAACCATTATACCGGCGTTGGAATTTATTTCAACAAAGCCGAGATGGCGAACAAAGAATAAAATCGAGTCCACTTACTTAATTAAATAAAAAGAACACCGAACATGAGAGAGAAATAAAACTCTCAACAGATTGGCACCTTGCTAAGGGACGATCTGTTGGGAGGGGAAACAACCTCTCGAATTTATCTTTCAACAGGCACGATGGGAGTAATACAAAAAATGCAATGGAATCGTCATCAATGGTTTTTATTGGAAAACCTAAAAACCGACATTAAAGGATAAGGATTAGTTTGTTCAAAGAGAAAATTTAAGTTCAGGAGTATGTTAGAGATGAAGAAGGTGTTAGGCACTTCATATCGCCCGTTATAAAACCAATACCTAGACCATTCATGTGGATATTGGTTCAGAACATTAATTTTACCCTCACACATTATTACACACAAAAAGAACAAAAAGTATTTTTTTTATTTTTTGTGTCTGACACGGAAGTGGTCTACTCATATGTATCTCTAGCTACAGTAGAGACATCACTACGCTAGAATAGCACAACAATGACGCTTAAAATTGTCATTTAACAGCGCTTTTGTGGTGCTTTCTATGTGAGCACAGTAGTAAATAAGGTTATATTCAACAACGTTTTTTGTAGCGCTGTAGAAAATAGACATTTAACAACGCTCACTGGAGCAAACACTGTTAAATGTCTACTTTCTAAATAAGACAATATATCTCTCAGACATTCTATCAAACACATGATAAACATGTCCAACTCCAGCACATTTATAATAGATTGGTTAAATCACCAACGACTTCAACATATTCAACCTTAACAGATTCCAATATTGTAAAATAACATATGAGTAATGAGATCTTATGCAAATTGTTCATTCTTTCTCCTCCAATGTTCCCCATAGCCAAAAACCTAGAACACCATAGCTGCATAACTTCACAACAAATAAAGATCACACTATTAGTGAAGAGAGAAATAAATGAGCTAAAATAAGATAACGAGTTACCTTAGGCTTGAAATGAGAAACCAAAAATCGATAACTTCACAATAGCTGTATAACTTCACAACAAATAAAGATCACACTATTAGTGAAGAGAAAAAATAAATGAGTTAAAATAGAATAACGATTTACCTTATGCTTGAAGAAGAGAACAACCAAAAATCGATAACTTGCTTGAAGAGAGAAAAAAATGTAACTTATGGAGAAGAAGAAATGTAAGAGAAATAATAAACTGAGTGATATGTATTATTGTGTGAGGTTTTGTTTTTGAATTTGAAAAGATTCTCGCTCACTAAAACAAGCGTTTAACAACGCTTATTGAAGAAGTGAAATTAAGTATATGAAGATTTAACAACGTTTGCTTCAATGAGCGTTGTTAAAGATAACACTTTTAATATCGCTTATTGAAGAAATATTGTTAAATATATGAAGTATGACCTTTAACAGCGCTTTCTTCAATAAACATTGTCAAAGATAACATTTTTAACAGCGCTTTCTTCAATAAGCGCTGTTAAAGATAACACGTTTAACAACGCTTATTGAAGAAGTGCTGTTAAATATATGAAGTATGGTTTTAACAGTGCTTTCTTCAATAAGCATTGTTAAAGATAACACATTTAACAACGCTTGCTTAAATAAGTGATGTTAATTCTCTTCTGCCTTACATTTAACAGCGTTCAACACATAAGCGCTATTGAATGAGCATTGTTAAATACCAATTCTAGCATTGTGCATCAAGACTACATAGTTCTTTGGAAAAATAATTTGATTAGTTGATCTATTTGTATTTTTATTTTATTTTTTAAAGTAACAAAATTATGTGGCCCGACGAGACACTAGGATTTTAGAGGAAAAACCTCACATTGAGATACATTTTATTACAAAATTAACAAGATAAAGTAGAACGACAAGACACTAGGCCTTTAGTGGACATATCTCACATTGTGGTTAAATTATTTAAAAAATAACAAGATATTGGCGACGAGGCACTAGACCTTTAGTGGAGCTACTATACCTTGTACTTAAATTATCATTAAAAAGTTAACAAGATAAAGCAGTGCGATAAGGCATTAGGCCTTTAGTGGAGCTACCTGACCTTGTTTTATTTAAATTATTATTAACATGCTAATAATTTAAATTAGTATGACAAGGCATTAGGCCTTTAGTAGAGCTACCTCACCTTGTGTTTAAATTATTAAAAAGTTAACAAGATAAAATAACATGACAAGGCACTAGACCATGAGAGGAGCTACCTTACATTCTATTTAAATTATTATTAAAAATTAACAAGATAAAGTAGAGCGACGACACACTAGGCCTTTAGTGAAGTTATCTCACCTTGTGTTTAAATTATTATTAAAAAGTTACCAAGATAAAGTAGTACGGCAAGGCATTGGGCCTTTAGTAGAGCTAATGGTAGAAAGGGAAAACATGATATAACTACCCATGATATAATTTGCTTTCCCATTTTGTCCTTATCACTTTAATTAATAAAAAAATCCATATAATCATATATAATCACAAACAACATATTAATCATTCTCTCACATTCATTTGACAATTAAAATAAAGACAACGAAATATAATATAAAATACATTCATCTATATTATATATCTATATATTTATACTATATATAATCTACACTTCTATACTATACATAAACGGAAAACATGATATAACTACCCATAGTATAATTTTTGCTTTCTCATTTTGCCCATAACACTTTAATTTATAAAAAATCATATAATCATCTATAATCAGTAACAACATATTAGTCACTCTCTCACATTCATTTGACATCTATATATATACTATATATCTACATAATTAAAATAAAGACAAAGAAATATAATATAAAGTACACTTAATAAAAATTACAATATAAAGTACCGTCAATACTAAAAAATATTCTGATTTATCAAAATAAAATATATAAAACTTAAATACATGATACCAAAAAGTAAAATTATTGGCCGGCAGACACGAAATGTTTGTCGTCATGCTAATAATAATAGAGGGAAAAGTTGATTACTTGGTAACTAGATATGTTTCAGTAACCTCTCTCCGTCTATAAAAGAAGAAATGCCTATATATCGTTTTTTTATATCAATTGAGAAATCATCATTTTGTTTGTCATTGTCAGTGTTATAAAAACTGGTTCGTGCCGGCCGGTTCAACCGGTAAACCGGTGAGCCGGTCTCAATACCGGTACGATATATCAATTATATGATGTAATCATACAGGTTAAAATCGGCCAAAATTAGTTAAAACCAGTCATACTGGCCGGTTTTCAATTTAGCCTTATCGGTCATAACGGCCAGTTTTTATTTAAAATTAATTTTTTAATAAAATTGAAAAAAATATTTCTTTTATCTTGATTTTTCAACGTTAACAATAATATATTATATTTTTATATCTAATTTCGCCAATATGCGGTTTAATTAGTGAACTACCGATTGAACCGCTATACCATTATACCAGTACGCTAACTGGTTTAATACCAGTACGGTATTAACAACACTGGTCATTATAACCTTTGTTTTGGGAATCAATTCCCAAGACACCACACCAACAATCATTTGTGATGTCACAATTGTTGTTATTAATATAAAGATAGAAGGATCATGTAGGATTGATCGAGTATACAATGGAACTATGTGCTTTCAATGGGATAAGCAAAACAATAATAATGCGGATCTTGAAGTCCTTCCGGAAGATAATACTATTCGGTAATAAAAATTGTAACCCTTGTTTCTAGGAACAAGGATATTCTGCAAGTAAAAAATTATGTCTTTATCTAATAGAATTAGATTAAGTAATATAAAAATATTTGTTTTTGTTTTTATAGTTTTTATTAATTAAATGACTCATTTGATTGGTTCTAAACATAAATGAAGACACAATTGGGATATGAGATCTTCATTCTATATCTAGTATATATAAAGGTAAAAACATGGTGTAATTATCACTTTGATACAATTTTTATTTTCTCATTTTGTCCGTAACATTACTTAATTTATACCAAAAAAAACCATATAATCCTACCAACACATTAACTATATATCTCACCTTAAATTGAAGATTATAATAAGGAAAAATTATAATATAAAGTACGTCAAACGCAAAATATACATTTTAATTCTCCAGAATGAAATATATAAAAATTGAATACATATATAGTAGCATACAATGTGGAAGGACAGACACGAAGTAACCACCATTAAAATAGTAGCAAACAATTGTAACTTCCACCATGGACTAATGTCCAATTCCCTATTTCCATTTAACATTTTTTAATTTTTACAAAAAACTATATAATCCTAAGTAATTACCATTAACACAATAATCACATATATCACCTTAAACTATGGACATTATATAAACCAGCGTGTCAGCAGTCACTCCATGTTTGTTGACCTGCATTTTTACTTTTTAGTATTGAATATTGAATTTTTATATAGTTCATTTTAGAGAATTATATCACTTTTTTCGTACATGTTATTATAATTTTTTGATAAAAAAATATATAAACAATTGTGATATTATTTAAAAAATGCATTGGGAGTTTGATATATTTAGTGGATGTAACTTCTTCTAACCTTCATTTATATTTTTTATTGCATGGAAAAATATTGTAATAATTATTAATTAATAAGAGCAAAATAGGTAAGTGAAAATTATGCCATGTAAGTAGTTATAATATGTTTTGGCTTTATATATTGTATAGATATATAAATTATAGATATAAAAGATTATAATATAAAGTATATCTAATATAAAAAATATTCTATTTCTCTAAATTAAATATATAAAAATTGAATAATTATTATAATAAAATAATAATACGAATGTCTCTAGACACACTAACACTAGTGTATATAGATAAAGTTCAGACATAACGTTAATTTAAAAGATACTAAGTTGTTGCATAAAAACCACATAAATATATAAATTAGAGTTCTTGCATTCAATAATGTACCAATTGCCATTTCCCTTTTTATTTGCATGGTAAATGTGTTATTTTCTTCCAATGTAAACCCAAATAATCCACAGTAAACTCAATTTATTTGAATGAGAAAGTTTCCATTTTCAGTGTATGGAGAATGAGGTATCTCCTAAGAATATTTTGAACCAAATAGTAGATGAACTCACTACAACATTCTTATACTTATGGGTGATAAATGGATAGATTTGGATTCTAATGAAGAGATTGAAGGTCATTCGTCATTCTATATAAATTTATTTAAACCATATTTTAAGTTATTCTAACCACTCCATTTGCATAAATTTGGATGAATGTATAAAGGTGAGGTGAGGATTGTTTTTGGATGGATGCATAAACAAAGTGGTCAAAATTAGGTGTTTAAAGGTGAGGATTTTTTTTGAATTGACTATTGAGTAATCAGACCTAATAACGACTATGAACATCCAAGAATTATAATTCCCTTAGCCACCAACACACGTCCAGGACTAAGTTTATTCCCAACATATCAAATAGGAAGTAGCTGTTAGATTTAATTGCAATTACCCCACGATTAAGAAAATTGGAAATATTGTAGGCATCATGGATAGAAATCATATATAGAATTGAACATTGTTTAAGTTAGTTTTGTCCAATTTGTGTATTTTGGTAACGTTGATGATTTTGAGTTTTAATCCTTCATGGAAGGTGGCAAACTCTCCTTAACTGCCATGAGACCATATATAGTGAGGATGAGTAATAAAATTGAATTATAGACACATATTTCGAGTACAGCTATAGCTTAGGATTGTAATCTTCAACCATCATGCATGGTTTGGAATTCTTTAAAAAAAATTGTTAGGCATCATTATTCCCAATAACTTGAAAGATAAAAGGATATGAAAATAAAAATCATTTTTTTGCAAATGATAACAAAAATATGTTCTAAAAAACAAATACGTAATCAACCCTATTTGTACCTTTCATAATAACACTACACCAGAATTGTAAAACAATAACGTTTAAAATTAACATTCAATAATTCTTTGGGCATTGTATACATGAGTGCAGTAAAATGTATGGTTAGATTCAACCACGCTTTAAAAGCGCTATTGAAAGTGACATATTCAACGACGCTCGTTTGAGGAATATTGACTATGCCACTTTCAACCGCGCTTCCTCAACATTGTTGAATGTGCCAAATCTCTACTTTCAATAGTACTATTTGACATCAAAGTACTCATTGATATAAAAGTACTAGAGCAAGCATTGTTGATTCTCACAAAAGTACTATTTGAAATAACATTATATCAAACAATAGTGTTATATTAAACAATTCCTGCAAGATATATCGAACATATTCAACACATTGTCACATATATATATCAAACAACACAAAACACATATATATAAACACAATACAGTGACTAATATAAACAATCTCATTTATTGTTGCAACAATAATTAAATCGTCTATACAATCCAACTATATGACTAGTTTACAATATACTTCTATATCTATGAATACTAACTACTCTATTAATCTAATCTACAACAATACTTTAGGACAAAATTAGTTCATTCTTCTCTAAGTTGTGTAATTTGATCACTAGTGTATGTAATTATATTATTGAAGTCATAGAGTCTTAGCTTGTACCTTGTTCCTTTGCCATTGCTAGATGATTTCCTTCATGAAGTACATCACATAATAGCTGCAATCATATATGTTGTTCTGGCTAGGGCACTACAATGAAATACAAAATAACATTAAAATTTGAACATAAGCAAATACCTTTACATGAAATTTGTATATATACTACAATTCTTGAAATTTACATTTACATGATTCAATTTGATGTTCTTTGAAGTAGCCTTCGAGCCAAATTGTGATCTATAAATTTGCAAGTCCCTAAAACAGAGAAAGTACATAGTTATAATCGAAATTGATAGTACATTTCTTTCAAGACAAGTTATAATACAAACGAATTCACTTACCTAGTGAACATTTCCTTCATGTCGGGGTACTTGTTCGCATCACCACGAGCCAAGGGTTCACAAATAGTATATTTGTTGTTCAATGCAATTTATGACAATAAAAAACCAATGAGTCCAACAATATATTTCTAGTACAACTAGAAGGGTGCAACAAACAATAAGGTGCAACGAACAATACCTAAAATAAGACATAAAAAATGCTCACCCAACATTATAAGGTGCAACGAACAATACCTTTTTGCATCATTGTCTCTAACATTCATTAAAAAACATGTCCTATGTAGTGATAAGAATATCACCAGATTTTGATCCTTCACAAAATTATCACATAAGTACCTAAAATATAGATATATCGATCAATTACCAACAATATAGTAACACCACACCAAATGAAAAAATGAATAATTAAAAGAAATAAAGTACCTCATATATACACAAATGATAGAGGCACTCAACTAATCGTGCTCCAAAACTTCCTCCCCTCACCCATGCTAAGGAACTCCTCTACGTTTAACCCTAATACTTCTTTCAGGATATTTATCATAAGCACAACATCCTCTCCCATGGATTGTAGATGAGTCTTTATAAGAATGCAAAATTGAAGGTTCTCATATCCTACTTCTTTCCTAGGTAAGGTTGCATTTGGCTCACTTCTAACCATGATTTCTTTGGACATCACTTTGGATTTTTTCGGTACGTGAACACTTAATTGCCCTATTTCTTTAAGAGGGGATGTCACTGACCTCTTTATTTGTTGTGACATTTTGTCCTTGATTCATTCATGTACTTGAGAATTTAGAGTTAACATGTCAATTATCAAAACCAAATTAAAGCATAATTATCCATAAGTAGTAAAGCCACATACCTTAGGATCTACAACAACATGGATTGTTGGCCAAACCACATATGTACATATAGCACCCCCGACTGTAATTGTATCCTAATCAATTAGTATCGACATCAATGCATCACCATCTACCGCAACATCAATTCCAACATTCACATGATTGGCGGGAAGATGTGCATTATGCAACATAGTATCTAGGATTTTGTCCACTTTACTGATACCATCTAAGCACCTCGAGGGGATATCCAGATACAATTAACAAGTGTTGACACCCTAAAAGTTCAAACATAAGAAAGTTATTAAGCAACTTAATGGTGATAGTTCAAACATATTAGCCAATGACTTTACCTCTGGAATGTGACAAGTAGCAAGAGTGCAACTATATTTGATGGTAGGAATGACACATTGTCCTTTAGTTGTCTTCTCTTGGTTGTTACATTCTAACACACTAACCCTACTGAGAAGGGCCTACAACATGTCACACATCTCTTACAACTCAACCAAGCTAGCTCTCATTGTGTGCTTT
>NW_017721711.1:0-13475 GCF_001865875.1 Lupinus angustifolius | reverse complement strand
CTTTTTCATACCCCAAAACCTGCATCCTGAATACGCCTGAAATGTCAAGGCATATTTAATGTCTTATCAAGTACCTTCTGACTATCTTGGCTTTGAATACCGCCCTCTGATGCATTCTTTTATTTTAGGGCAACCTGGCATAATACTAAGAAAAATAGATTGAAACTTAAACAACGCTCTGTACATAGTTTTAAATTAAATGAACTGTACTTACACAATGTTTTCTACTTCTTGAAATTTTGCATTGTTAATGATACATTTATTGTTCTTATGGGCAGACCATCCGATGAATGTCCATATATATCGATGCATTTGAAGGTGTCTCATTTAGATCTAGCTGCAACATAAAATAAATTAACAATCTATTTGTGAATTGCTAATATTGCAAGATAAAAATTAGCCATATATACTAACAATTTTCTCTTCATCTCCTCTATACCCCTCATGTGATGCTCGATATGGATACAATGGTTTCAATACTCATTTTTTGTTTTCTTCACTTTTTATGCATAAACAAACAATAATTATATCAATGTATATACTTTTATCATACATAAAATAATAAGCAAAAATTATACCAAAAAGACAATAAAGAAAGATTCGTCTTTCGTGCGTCTTGACACAAAAGCCCTCCAATTAACCTCATCAATTATATTTGTATATTTTATTGGATTTTTAAGGTTGATGTTTCCCTAGGAATATCTAACATATATTCCAGCATCGATTTTGAATTGTCTAAGACTCATGTCAGTTGTTTTAAATATGTAGTCCTTTGTGTTCCTCGCCAATATCAAAAGCCAACTAAAAAAGATAAGTACAAAGTTAAAGGTTAAATTTATTTTTATATTAAACAGTAAAAAACTATATGTTAAAGTTATTTACTATTATATTATTCCAAATGATATCCTTCAGACTGTTCAAAATTTTATCATTCCAGTTGCTATACGATATTGGCACCACTTGTCAAACAACAACCTCAATGTAGCTTATCAACGTATTTCTACCCTTCATATTCACTATGTCAGAATTCGCATTTAGCAACAGTCATTCAACATGTTAGAAGAATATTGTTAAATATAAGGCGGGAGAGAATCAACAATGCTATTTGAAGCAAGCGTTATTAAATGTAATAAGCGGACACAAATTCAATAGCACTTTCTACAACAAGTGTTTTTGAATTTGCCTCAAAGATTCAATAATGTTCCTTTAAGCAAGCGATGTTGATTTGCATCGATTCAATAGTGCCATTTTTAGTGAGTACTGTTGAAACTTGTGACTTTTCAAGATTTGCCATACTTTTTAAAGAAAAAAGTAAATTAATATTAACATATATTTGTAGGCGTAAAATGTGTAATTTATTTAATCAAAAAATAACAGTCAACAACGTTCCCTACAATAGGCGCATTTGAATGTTTATCTGCCTATTACATTTAACAATGTTTGGTTCAGCGAGCATTGTTAGATGTAATAGGCGGAAAAACATTCAACAACAGTTGTTGTAGTGAATGTTGTTGAATGCCAGAACCAAACACATTCAACATTGTTCACTTCAATGAGCGTTGTTGAATGTGAAGTATCAACATCACTCTTTATAACGAGTGCTGTTAAATGTTATGAGTGTTTAAATCTCAAAACTCGATTCACTTCCCTCTATACTCTCAAACTTGTTCAAGTAGAAATCCTCATACACTCAAAAAACATCTTACACTCAAGAAACATCTTACACTCAGAAAACCCTCATTCACTGAAAAAACTTCAATAAGGGTTTCTCACACCAATGATGATGCTACCCCATTACTAGTGGAATGGAACACAAAGAGCCAATCATTAAACACAAAGGGCTGTAACACTTTGGTAAAGTGTATCTTAGTTATGGTTAGACAAAATGTGTCGTTACCATTTAGCTCTTGGAATGACAAGTTGTTGAATCCCATGAAGGAGCACATTTGGAATGATATAACAATAAATTTCTATTCACGTGCTTATGTTAATGTGTTTTCATGCAATGTATTTATGTATTTTCAGGAAATGCATTTTTGTGTTTCCATGCAATGTATTTTTGTGTTTCTATGCAATGTATTTATGTGTTTTCGGTCAACTTTTGATGTTGGTGAGAAACACAAGGATTACATCCTTAAATCTATGGCATGGCTCTCCAAGAATTTAGAATTGATGCCGACAAGTTTGTTAAAGATGTTGATGGCAAAGTCAACCTCAAACCTCCAACCAAATATGGAAATATCTTTGAAGTGGATCAATGGAAGGCTTTTGTTACTAGATGCACACAAGACGAGTATTTCATGGTAAAGTCATCTTCTTTGTAATGACTATATACTTATATTATTGTACATATTGTTAATGTTCTTGTTAGTATTGTTTGTTTTTGCAGAAAGTAAGTGATGAAAACCGCAAGAGGACATCTAAACCTTTGTATCCATATCGAGCTTATCGAGCAGGATATAGAGGAATCGAGGAAAATTGAAGTATATTTAATTTTTAAATACATTATTGGTTATGTTTTGTATCCATATCTAATTACATTATTAGTTGTTATGTTTTGGAAGCTAGAACAAAACGATACACCTTCAAATGCATCGTAAGTAGACCTCAATGTTTTATGGGTGGATATCCATAAGAACACGAATGATGTCATTGATAATAAAAAAGTTCAAAAAGTGGCAAATTGTGTTGTAAGTGCTTATCATTTAAACTTGATTTCCATAGTTTATCTATAAATATGATTAATTAACAATATGTTTTTTTTCTTGATGAGTCAGGTTGCTCTAAAAGAAAAGGAATGACATATACAAACCCCATATAGTCAAGAGGTACTTGATAAGTGATAGAGCAAATCACAAGTGCATGATTATGTCATCAAGTAATAAAATATCAATCTCACGAGGACTGGAAAATTCCTTTAATTATAACAATTAATTTATCCTTAACTCAAATAGGAATTAAAAGTGAATTTAGTACAATTGAACAATTGACTAGAATAATTATGAAAATAGTAAAAATGGATTGAAATCTAATTTAGGAAGAGTTCCCAGGATAAGGGTTACCGCCTTTACACTCGCAAATCATTGTTTTACTCCTTTGATCTTCTCTCGAACTCTGGCACGTGTACTCAATTGAAGTCACACCTACTCTTATGGTACGGTTATCAATCAAATCCTTTTTCTTGGATCTTGTTATCCAATCGCTTCGTAGCAACCCAAGGTGAATTCCAGAAACCCCCGAGAATCCTAAAACTCTCATGAATTAGGATTCTAGTTTGAATAACTGAATTGTCAGATAGTTGGGTTCACCTCTCGGTCCTTCCCCAATGTATCTAAGAGGTGTAATTTGTTGGCCAGGCAACTCAACAAATAAAACTTAGTTTAATGATTCAAATCACAACACTCAATGAAATATAAGTAAGAACACATATTTATTGAATGTAAAAGGGCATAGCCCCAATCCTAGAAACAAAGGGAATTACTCACTCATGATGGAGAAGATAATACCAAATTCTAAATTAGAGAATTGTAATGTAAAGTGTAAAGTGTCTCATCCTTGAGGGAGAGCCGTCATTTATCCTAATTACAAAATATTGGGCTAAGCCCAACAAAAAAAATCTAAAAAATAGGAATATAATATAACATCTATGACATATTTTGGCCCTTCAATTGGTCTTCGCATAGCCTCAACACTGAATTCCATCTTCTTGCACTCAATCTCTACTCTTTTTGGCTTTAATCCATCCAAACTGCACAACATAGCCAAAAACACCCGCTCAAACCGATCAAAGAGAAATAAAAGCTAAAACAATCCTAAAGTCCTGACTATGTCCTAAAATTCAAGTTAAATGCAATGCAAATGTAGCATAATTTCACACTCATCAAATTCTCTCAAGCTTATCTCTTGCTTGTCCTCAAGCAAGTATTATGTCTAACTTTCACAATCATGAATGAATGATGATATAGAAACCATGACCCAAAATAACAAGCAATCTCATGTTAGTTTTGAAACAATCTAAACATCAAGACAAGATTATGCGAACCTCCAAGGGGTGGTTGGCTTTCTTTGCCGATCGTTCTTGCCTGAAACTTAATTGGACTCGCGGAATAGAATTTTTATTAATGCCCACGTTTTTGTGTATGAAAATGGGATGAAATGTATATGGAATAAGTGTATTGTATATAGGCACGTTTTTGAATATAATTTTTTGTATTTTGTATTTTTATGTTTGGATAAAAGAAAGTGGATAAGAATGAAGGGGGGAAGGCACCACAAGCAAAGTAGCTTGATAAGCCAAGAAGGTTTGCCACAAGGAATGATCCTTGATAAGAACAAGGTTAAGGCGCCACACCAATGGTGATAAGCCTATGAATACCACAAGCATGGATCCTTGATAAGTTCTAAGTGTAGGAGCAAAGCTCAACTCAAGAGGAGTTCATCCAAACAAAATTCAACTTGATTCATTCATGATGAAAACATACATAAATAGGGAAATTCTGAATTGACTAAGACTGGTCTTAATTTGAAATTTGAAATCCTAATTAAAACATGTAATTAATAGAGTTTAATGGCTGAATTATTTTTGCACTTGAGTTGGCTGAATTCCTTGAAGTTTTTTAGCCATGTGTTTATTTCTTTTGGGCAATTTGAATGTGTCTTCCTAGGCTGAGTTATTGTGGACGAATTCCTCAAGGAAAATGCTTGAAAAGGAAAGTTCATAACTTCTAGGATCTTCATGTTTTTGAATTCAAATTGGAGTAGTTGATTACCTTTGGATACTTGCTAATTAATCTGAATGGATGACTAACGATTCACACACCCCTTTTGAATGAAAATGCTTTATTACTTGCCTTTCTTATATGAGCCTTGAATGCTTTGAATGAGACTTGATTAGTTTCCTTTCTTGAATGATACTTGTCTTGAATGCCTTGAATTACACATCCAACACATGTTTAAATCAAACAAGGAAGGTATTTACTCCTTTAATTCTCTTCCAATCTAAATTGATCCCATAAGGCAAGATTTTGAAATTGCCTCTTATTTTAATTCACACGCCATTCCAATAAGGAATATATCGATGGACATTAATTCTTTTAAAGCCTCTTGATATCAATCAGGTTAGAATTTGAAATGGTCATCCATTCAAATCCTTCATTTATTTATAGGCTGATTGGATGATAGAAACTTGCCTTATTTGGTCTTCCTCCACACCAATTACATTTCGCACTCTATTGCTAGCTCTTTTCTCAATTATTATGATGTTTCCACGTGCCCTTGTAGTACCTAATTTCTTGGCCACTATTGGACCATGTTACAAGGAAATAAAATACATTTCCACCCTCATATTACATGATTTTAATGAAACTAAATAAAATACTTAGATGATAATGTAAATAAATCCTAAGACTACCCATGAGAATAAAATCTCAATTTATCGAAAATAAGAACTAAAAACTATTATAATTTCCTTCCAAGAATGTGGACTCAAAGTGACTCTCCTACTTGTCAGATTGTCCTACATAAATTATAGGTTGTCCCCCTTGGTTTACATCATATGATACCACTTGATGCGAACCTCCAGTGGTGGTTTCCTTTCTTAGTCGATCGTTCTTGCCTGAAACTCAATTAACTCACGGTATGTAATTTGTTTATGAGTCTTATATATTTGAGTCCGGTTTTATGATAAATATGGGAGGAAAAGTATATGAATGAGTATAGTTTAATGTAAGGCACAATCGGTATATATTTTTGTATTTTTATTTTTATGTTTCGATAAAAGAAAAAGAATAAGAGTGAAGGGGGAATGTGCCACAAGCAAAGTAGCTTGATAAGCCAATGAGGTTTGCCACAAGGAAGGATCCTTGATAAGAACAAGGTTAAGGCGCCACACAAATGGTGATAAGCCTATGAATGCCACAAGGATGGATCCTTTATAATTTCTAAGTGAAGGAGCAAAGTGCAACTTAAAGAGGAGTTAATCCAAACAAAATTCAACTTGATTCATTCATCATGAAAACATACATAAATAGGGAAATTCTGAATTGACTAAGACTGGGCCTAATTTGAAATTTGAAATCCAAATTAAAACATGTAATTAATAGAGTTTAATGGATGGATTATTTTTGCACTTGAGTTGGTTGAATTCCTTGAAGTTTTTTAGCCATGTGTTTATTTGTTTTGTGCAATTTGAATGTGTGTTGCTAGGCTGAGTTGTTGTGGACAAATTCCTCAAGTAAAATGCTTGAAAAGGAAAGTTCATAAGTGCTTGGATCTTCATGTTTTTGAATTCAAATTGGAGTAGTTGATTGCCTTTGGATAGTTGCAAATCTGAATGGATGGCGAATGATTCGCACGCCTCTTTTGAATGAAATGCTTTATTACTTGCTTTTCTTAGATGAGCCTTTAATGCTTTGAATGAGACTTGATTAGTTTCCTTTCTTGAATGATACTTGTCTCGAATTCCTTGAATTACACGTCCAACACATGTTTAAATCAAACAAGGAAGGTATTTACTCCTTTAATTGCCTTCCAATCTGAATTGATCCCATAAGGAAAGGTTTTGCAATTGCCTCTTATTTTAATTCACACGCCATTCCAATAAGGAATATATCGATGGACATTAATTCTTTTAAAGCCTCTTGATATCAATCAGGTTAGAATTTGAAATGGTCATCCATTCAAATCCTTCATTTATTTATAGGCTGATTGGATGATAGAAACTTTCTTTATTTGGTCTTCCTCCATACCTATTAGACTTGGCCTTCTATTGCTAGCTCCTTTGTCAATTATTATGATGTTTTCACGTGCCCTTCTAGTACCTAATTCCTTGGCCACTATTGGACCATGTTACAAGGAAATAAAATACATCTCCACCCTCATATAACATGATTTTAATGAAACTAAATAAAATACTTAGATGATAATTAAAATAAATCCTCATACTACCCATGAGAAGAAAATCTCAATTTATCGAAAATAATAACTAAAAACTATTATAATATCCTTCCAAGAATGTGGACTCAAAGTGATTCTCCTACTTGTAAGATTGTCCTACATAAATCATAGGTTGTTCCCTTCCTTTACATCATATGATACCACTTGATACGAACTTCTAGCGGTGGTTTGCTTTCTTTGTCATTCGTTCTTGCGTGAAACTCAATTAACTCACGAAATATAATTTTTTTATGAATCTTGTATATTTGTGTCACGATTTTATGATAAATATGGGAGGAAAAGTATATGAATGTGTATGGGTTAATGTAAGGCACAATCGGTATATATTTTTGTATTTTTATTTTTATGTTTGGATAAAAGAAAATAAATAAGAGTGAAGGGGGGAAGGCGCCACAAGCAAAGTAGATTGATAAGTCAAGGAGGTTCGCCACAAGGAAGGATCCTTGATAAGAACAAGGTTAAGGCGCCACACCAATGGTGATAAGCCTATGAACGCCACAAGGATGGATCCTTGATAATTCTAAGTGTAGGAGCAAAGCTCAACTAAAGAGGAGTTAATCCAAACAAAATTCCACTTGATTCATTCATGATGAAAACATACATAAATAGGGAAATTCTGAATTGACTAAGATTTGGCCTAATTTCAAATTTGAAATCCTAATTAAAACATGTAATTAATAGAGTTTAATGGGGGAATTACTTTTGCACTTGTGTTGGCTGAATTCCTTGAAGTTTTTTAGCCATGTGTTTATTTCTTTTGGTCAATTTGAATTTGTCTTCCTAGGCTAAGGTTGTTGTGGACGAATTCCTCAAGGAAAATTCTTGAAAATGAAAGTTCATAAGTGCTTGGATCTTTATGTTTTTGAATTCAAATTGGAGTAGCTGATTGCCTTTGGATACTTGAAAATCGGAATGGATGGCTAAGTGATGTGAATCCATTTGAGAGGATTCGGAATTTTGTTTTGATCGTTCTAGAATGTAAGTCTTTGAGAAGAATATGGGATTTTTGCACCTTGAAACTTATTATATTTATGATTGGTTTTTGTTTTGGATTTTTGTTTGGCCGTGGGATATGATTATGTGGTTTGGTTTTTTTTGGGTTGTTTTTGGTGAGTGTTTGGACGTGGGTTTTGGGATGAAGGTTGAGTGAGTTTGTGGATTGTTAAGGGAATTGTGTATGGGTATTTGTTGTTGGTTGTATGTGAGGGGATTGTTTTGGTCGTGTATGGTTTATGGTTAAAGTTGATAGAAGAAGATGGATTAGATAGGAAGATGAAGGCGCCCCAAGCTTGATTTCTTGATAAGCCTAATGTATTTTGCCACAAGGAAGAGAACCTTGATAAGAAAGGGCCTTGGTTTAACCAAGAAACTAGGAGAAACTCAACTAGCAATGGATTATTTTCCAAATAAAATTCAAGTTGTTTTATTCAATATCAAAGCCAAGTACAAATAGCCATGGAATTTTCGGCCAAGCTATGTGCATAAAGAGTAGTAAAGTACATTGAATATTCCCCTAACTCTTTTCCCCCATGTGTTTTCGGTTTGGGAGGGAATTGCAAGGTGTATTGATGGCTTTCCTTAATCTAATTCCCATGTGCTCTTTTTGGTTGAGGTGGAAATTTGAATTTGAAAATGATTCTCCATGGAGTAAATGTCCAAATTCGGTTGAGGAGTGAATAAGGAAACAATCATTTTGTCTTCATGGCTTTCCTTTATGGTGTGTCTCGTGTAAAAGGAGAATATCTCCTTGATGATTATGAGGTCTTTGATGAGCTCTTATTCTGATTTGAATCTTTAAGGAAAGTTTTGCCTTGCTCCTTGATTCTCATTCACACGCCTCCTTGATTAGGAAATAGATGGAATTTGGTTGATTGCTCTTGATTGTTTCCATATGGGGTTCTTCCACACGTGCTCTTCACATTAGGAGAGGATTCTTTGAGATCGTATGGCCTTTAAGGGTGATCCCACGACTTGGCTCACTAAGGAAAGTATTCCCTTGCTTGTACCTGAATTACATGGTTCTTAATGAAATTTATTACAACTATAAGTTCAAGTATAATGCAAATAGTAATTGTTCTTCCAAATAAGGTAGGAGAATAATTCCTAGACTATATGTGGGTATGATAATCCCCACTTATTGAATGGGACTCCTTCATGCCTCAAGTGTTCCCTCCTTGGCCTTGGCCAACTTGGGTTACTTCTACAAAAATGGTGCAATGTATGGGCCTGATTTCCTTGTTGGGCTTTGTTGACTTGATCATTTGTTCCACTAATAGGTTGAGAGTTTGGTGTGCCTTCTTGGTTTTGGACCGGGTCATGGGCCCTCCTAGCCCACTTAGCTCTTCCTCATTGATGGGCCTTGGTGGATTCATATCACTAGTCTGATGTAGCTTCTTCATATCCTGCAAAACATCTGATGGTGTACTCTTAGATCCTCCAACATCTATGTGTATCAGTTGAAGCTTTTGTGTAGCCTTCCATACCCACTTTTGCGGAAAATGAAGTCTTGTTTGCTACCCATATCGAAAGGCAAAGCATGTAGGAAACGTTTTTTGTAAGTTAGGAAAATCATCAACAAGATTGTACTTCTTCGTGAAGATTAGAGCATCATGGTGAAAGTGCCCTAATATTCTGGGCCAAATCATTGTTCTTGTATCTTCTTTGTGTACTATAGTCCAGTCCTCTTTAATCAAATCCAAGGCAAAGCTTTTTCCTTTCATTTGAACTTCTAACACCTCTCTGTCTTCAGAATCTTTAATCAAATAATGTTTGTCTTAAGAAAAACCTTATAGCCTTTCTCCTTCAACTGAGGAACATTTAATATGTTGGGATTAATTCCATGAACTAGTAAGACATCCTGAATTAATTTCAAACTTGTGTAACCTTCAATTGTCATTGTTCCTTTAGCTTTTGCTGCAATATATGCCCCATTTCCAATTCTAACTTTGAAAATAGTACCTTTGTCAAGCTCTCTAAAGAGCTCTTGATTATAAGTCATGTGGTTTGTACAACCACTATCAACGAGCCAACATTCTATGGAACTATTGGTGGCAAAGCATGATATTGGGAAGAGTTTTTATTCTCGTGGTTGACCCTCAACAACCTTACCTTCTCCTTGTTGCTGCTGATACTTGAATATCTTTTCTATGTGCCCTAACTGACCACACTTATGCCATTTAACGCCTGGCCTCCACCAATCTATTTTTGTGGATGATAACTGCCATAAATACCTAATTTTCATGGCACTTATCCTATGCAAAAATGTGAAAACCAGCTTAATTCAACACTTTTTAGATAAATTTAGTAGGTTTGAATAAATTAATTTTTTATCACCTCTTGTCCAAGTTTTCTTTGAATTTTGTAGGAAATTAAATCAAAAAGAAATAATCCAAAAGTTAGCCAAGATTTATTTCCAAATCACAACCCAAAAAATCAAAACAAATAAGATAAGCATGACATGATATGTGCTTAGCTTGTAACCTAAAATATGACTTAGGCTTGAAGAAAGGCAACTTACCTTACCTTGAAGAAACCTAAGCTAGGTATGCCAAGTAAAATGCACAACTCAAAAGCATACCTAGACTTGAAGAAATCATGCTCAAATTTCCAAGTAACCAACTAAAATCAACTCAAGAACCATGGGACAAAGGTTTCTTTGGCTTGAAGAAAGGTAGGTTCCTTCACCATGAAGAAATAGGCAGCCAAACGTGGGCAATTGGGGCCAGGAGCCCAAGCACGTGCAACAAACCTAACCATGAAGAAAGCTTGGTCATATCATCAAGTAACTTACGTATTCTTTACTTGAAGGACAAGAACATGACCTCATGCATGAATGTTATGAACAACCAAGTAGAAGGTGTCAACCTGCATGTAATCTAGCCCACAATAGGTTGTCCAAGCTAGCTAGCCAAGGCGTGACAAGCAGTTGACCTAGCAACTTTGCATGTGCCAAACCGCTTTCTCAGGCGTTGAGCGGCTAGAAATAAGGGCCAGGCGCCCCTTTGCTTGCCTATAAAAAGCACCCATATTTCTTCACATCGGATATATTTTACATACTTTGTAATTTCTTCTTCTTCTTTCCATTTCGGTTCTCTCTCATTTTAGGTTGTTCTTAGGTTGTTCATTGGTATTTAGTTCATAGAAATTCAGAGGGAATGAAGTTGGCAAATGAGGTGCACAAACATGATTTTGTAACCTCATTTGGAACCAAAAGCATCTAATCTTTGGATGGATGGCTAATGCTCCAAAACGTTGGACTATGGTGTAAGTTCTTGTATATTTATCTTCTTCTTCATTTATACAAGTTATGATTTTGGTTATATCTTTGGATCTCTTGAGTATCATGAGGGTTGCTCCGATAGGCAGGCCTATTGGGCAAGGATGCTCCGGGAATGAGATCAATATGATGCTCAATTCCCCTTAAAGGTGGGAGGCCACGTGGAACCTCTTGAGGAAATATATCCTCAACTTCCTGCAGAAAACTTTTTACATAATCAGGTATAACAATATCAGAGTTAGTACTTAAACAGAAATTTTGACCAATGAATAGGTAAAGGGGTTGCCTAGATATTAAAGCACCCTTTACTTCCCTTTTGGAAGCCATCAAACTTTTTTTCTTTTCATTTTTTTTCTTTTTTTTCATTTTCACTTTTTTTGTGTGGATCGTTTCTCCTTTTTTCTTTTTCTTCTTTTTTTTCTCGATCCATTTTTTCCTTTAATTTTCTTTGATCTTCACCAACTTGCCTTGGGGACAAGAGTGATAATACAATTTTTTTATTACAATGTACAAATGTATATTTGTTAGAGAACCCATCATGGATGGCTCTCCTATCATATTGCCAAGGTCTGCCAAGCAGCATATGGCTGGCCTCCATCACTACCACATCACATAGTATGGAATCCTCATATTTCCCTATAGAGAAGGGAACCTCCGCCTGTTGGTTGACTATCATCTCTCCAACCTCACTTAACCATTGTAGTCGGTAAGGGGTTGGGTGGGTCCTCGTCACAAGGTTGAGTTTAGAAACCAACCTAGTGCTCATCACATTGGCACAGCTGCCTCCATCAATAATTAGGGAACAAACATTCCCTGCTACCAAACATCTAGTATGGAAGATGTTCTCCCGTTGACTCTCCTCATCCTCCCTAACTTGGCTCCCTAAGAGCCTTCGTGCCATAAGAAGATCTCCTTCTGGAATATCAGCATCCTCTTCATTTTCTTCTGTACTTGAAGCCTCTAATTGAGACTCCACCACTCCATTTTTCATCACCATGGTCCTCCTGGTTGGGCATTGTGAAGCTATATGGCCATGCCCAAGACATTTGAAACACTTGACCTCCCTACTCCTAGTGGTGTTTTCCATGGGCTTCTTCCCTTGGGAAGAGCTCACGACCTCCTTTGGAATGGGCCCCTCCTTCTTGGGCTTGTCCTTCCACCCTGAAGATTGGAATTTTGTGTTGGAAGAGTATCTGGTTTTCCTCCTTCGTAGTTGTTGTTCTACCTTCATGGCTTGTTGGATCAGATCCTCTAACTCCACATATGGTTGTAACTCCACTACATCCTGAATCTCCTGGTTCAGTCCATGAAGAAACCGTGCCATAGTGGCTTCACGGTCCTCATGAAAATTGGACCTCAAAAGAGCTAACTCCATCTCCTTGTAGTACTCATCCACTGATTTGTTTCCTTGGGTCAATCTTTGAAGTTTGTTATGGATATCCCTTTGATAGGATGCCGGAACAAACCTCTTTCTCATCACAATTTTCATCTCATCCCAAGAATCAACTGGTTCAGCACCACACCTCCTCCTCTCCTTCTGAAACTGGTCCCACCACACCATGGCATACTCCTTGAATTCCAAGGCTGCCACCTTGACCTTTTTCTCCTCAGAATAATTATGGCACTCAAAAACCTGTTCTATTTTCAACTCCCATTCTAGGTAGGCTTGAGGATTATTCATCCCCATGAAGGTAGGGACTTTAATCTTGACCCCATCCATTCGATCATCCGTCCTCCTCTCCCTATGACCACCATCATCATTCCTCCTTTCCCTCTGCCTCCTTCTCCTTTCTGGTTCAGAATCACTCGAACCACTATTGTCTTGCCTTCTATTTTGTTGAACTCGCATCTCCTCCAATTGTTGTTGGAGTGCTCGGAATTGTGTACTCATTGCATCAATTGCTTGCATATAGGCCGTGATCCTGGGGGACTCAGCCTCATCTCTTGAAGGACTAGACATTTTCTCACTTCTCTCAATGTGTTTAGTGTGTATCACTCCCTCACTTTCTCTCAATTTCTCCTTGGGTTCTTGATAAAATCAAGTTAACCAAGAGTTGCTTTCAATATGGCGAACTGACAGACTTAACAAACATAAAGTATTTGGCTAAGATATATTTTGAGGCAAATGTAAGGGTAGACTCTTTATTATTTTTATTTTGGTTTCGGTTTTGGCAAGGTAGGAATTTTTTTTTGTGTTTTTTTTACTTAATACAAGAAATAGAAATAAAATTTGACTTACACAAGA
>NW_017721710.1:0-6666 GCF_001865875.1 Lupinus angustifolius | reverse complement strand
TTTTTTTGGGTTGTTTTTGGTGAGTGTTTGGACGTGGGTTTTGGGATGAAGGTTGAGTGAGTTTGTGGATTGTTAAGGGAATTGTGTATGGGTATTTGTTGTTGGTTGTATGTGAGGGGATTGTTTTGGTCGTGTATGGTTTATGGTTAAAGTTGATAGGAGAAGATGGATTAGATAGGAAGATGAAGGCGCCACAAGCTTGATTGCTTGATAAGCCTAAGGTGTTTCGCCACAAGGAAGAGAACCTTGATAAGAAAGGGCCTTGGTTTAACCAAGAAACTAGGAGAAACTCAACTAGCAATGGATTATTTTCCAAATAAAATTCAAGTTGTTTTATTCAATATCAAAGCCAAGTACAAATAGCCATGGAATTTTCGGCCAAGCTATGTGCATAAAGAGTAGTAAAGTACATTGAATATTCCCCTAACTCTTTTCCCCCATGTGTTTTCGGTTTGGGAGGGAATTGCAAGGTGTATTGATGGCTTTCCTGAATCTAATTCCCATGTGCTCTTATTGGTTGAGGTGGAAATTTGAATTTGAAAATGATTCTCCATGGAGTAAATGTCCAAATTCGGTTGAGGAGTGAATAATGAAAAAATCATTTTGTCTTCATGGCTTTCCTTTACAAGATGATTTTCCATGGAGTAAATGTCCAAATTCGGTTGAGGAGTGACTAAGGAAACAATCATTTTGTCTTCATGGCTTTCCTTTATGGTGTGTCTCGTGTAAAAGGAGAATATCTCCTTGATGATTATGCCCCCTCATAGTAATTGTGAATAAGGAAGGTATTGATGGATTCCAATTTGAGTTAAATGCTTTGGAGTGAATAAGGAAACAATCAATTTGCCTTCTTTGGTTTCCTTGTGGTTTGCCTCGTGTGAGTAGAGGGATTCTCTATGATGATCACACCCAACACATGCTTAATTTGAATAAGGGAGGTCTTTGATGAGCTCTTATTCTGATTTGAATCTTTAAGGAAAGTTTTGCCTTGCTCCTTGATTCTCATTCACACGCCTCCTTGATTAGGAAATAGATGGAATTTGGTTGATTGCTCTTGATTGTTTCCATATGGGGTTCTTCCACACGTGCTCTTCACATTAGGAGAGGATTCTTTGAGATCTTATGGCCTTTAAGGGTGATCTCATGGCTTGGCTCACTAAGGAAAGTGTTCCCTTGCTTGTACCTGGATTACATGGTTCTTAATGAAATTTATTACAACTATAAGTTCAAGTACAATGCAATAGTAATTGTTCTTCCAAATAAGGTAGGAAAATAATTCCTAGACTATATGTGGGTATGATAATCCCCACTTATTAAATGGGACTCCCACATGCCTCAAGTGTTCCCTCCTTGGCCGTGGCCAACTTGGGTTACTTCTACAAAAATGGTGCAATGTATGGGCCTGATTTCCTTGTTGGGCTTTGTTGACTTGATCATTTGTTCCACTAATAGGTTGAGAGTTTGGTGTGCCTTCTTGGTTTTGGACCGGGTCATGGGCCCTCCTAGCCCACTTAGCTCTTCCTCATTGATGGGCCTTGGTGGATTCATATCACTAAGGATTCACACGCCCCTTTTGAATGAAAATGCTTTATTACTTGCCTTTCTTATATGAGCCTTGAATGCTTTGAATAAGACTTGATTAGTTTCCTTTCTTGAATGATACTTGTCTTGAATGCCTTGAATTACACATCCAACACATGTTTAAATCAAACAAGGAAGGTATTTACTCCTTTAATTCTCTTCCAATCTAAATTGATCCCATAAGGCAAGATTTTGAAATTGCCTCTTATTTTAATTCACACGCCATTCCAATAAGGAATATATCGATGGACATTAATTCTTTTAAAGCCTCTTGATATCAATCAGGTTAGAATTTGAAATGGTCATCCATTCAAATCCTTCATTTATTTATAGGCTGATTGGATGATAGAAACTTGCCTTATTTGGTCTTCCTCCACACCAATTAGACTTGACATTCTATTGCAAGCTCCTTTCTGAATTATTATGATGTTTCCATGTGCCCTTCTAGTACCTAATTCCTTGGCCACTATTGGACCATGTTACAAGGAAATAAAATACATTTTCACCCTCATATTACATGATTTTAATGAAACTAAATAAAATACTTAGATGATAATTAAAATAAATCCTAAGACTACCCATGAGAATAAAATCTCAATTTATCGAAAATAATAACTAAAAAATATTATAATTTCGTTCCAAGAATGTGGACTCAAAGTGACTCTCCTACTTGTAAGATTGTCCTACATAAATCATAGGTTGTCCCCCTTGGTTTACATCACAAGACAGTCATAAACAAATTTTATTCAAGCTATGTCTTTGAGTCACAACAACTGCATGAATTAGGGTCACTCTTCTATCATCATTGTCATGTGTTTAAATGTCATAGTTCTTCGCTCAAAAAATTTCATGAAAGTAAATTAGCATATGCTTGATTATAGACCAAATCACCACTGACTGTATTTGAATGCGTGCAAAAATCAAGAGGTTTTTCAATGGTTGTAATGGGACCGAGATGAATGATTTAAGGTGGGATAGTCAAAGAAAGGGTAATTCAAAAGGCTTACAAATGTTTTCCAAAATACTGAAACCTTTTGGACATCTGATTGAAGCATTGAGATTCTCTTAATATGCCTTACTTTATCATATGATCTTTTTTCAATCAACCTTTCTCCTTAAAACACACTTTTTTTCAGCACCTTCTCTTTTAGTATACTTTGTATTTCTTCTTTTTTTTCTTTTTTTTCCTTTTTATTGAGATTTTCTAAAAGAGAATGGATGAAATTAATTTATTTATTTTCTTCTTCACCTTTTTATGGATTCTTTCATCACACATGACTTTTTTACCTTTCTGATTGCTTCAACCAAACCATCATAAATTACCTCAAACTCTCGTTTGAGTAGCTATGAAAAATCACTAAAGTTCAGGCTCAGAAGTGGGAAACTAATGAGTTTTCAATGTTTATAGCAAGTGGTTGAAGGTCAAAAGAAAATTTTATAATTGCCTCTATCATTTTCATACATACAGACAGACTTCAATCTTGAAACCGTCACAAACCAAGTTCTAGAATGTACAATCAAGAAAATTATGCACTCATGAAAGAAAAAAGGGTTTTTTGCAATTGTCAATTCAAATCAGAATTCTTATTATGTTTGGCCCAAGTTTCTCACATTTGGTATATTTAGCAGAAGTTATGTAACAAAGACCTTTATTTAACCAAATTTAATTCATAATTGTCAAATCTAAGTCTTTCATGTTATTATTTTATAAACAATTTTTTTCTTCAATGGGGTCACAAACAACAATCACCATTCAGGCTTACTTTTTCATTTAAAGCAGATAGAAAACACATAGAACAAAGCAGGGGATAGATGATATATGAAACATATGATAATGCATGATAATATGAATGTTCAACCTAAAAAATTTAAAATCTATATAATATACATGACATGAATGAACTATCTAAATGAAAAATCCCCTCAATCTTAGAAATTTATATTGGACTAGGTGCAAATATCCTATTTGAATGAGGCAGCTAATAGGCATTGACGTGTTAGCACTTTTCCATGTAAATTTATTTTATTTTTTATTTTTTAGAGTTTATGATTTTCTTGTGGCTTGCCTTTCAGGAAGCACTCGTTTAATGTCATTAGCATGATGGTTGATCCCTGCACATCACACAGGATCCCATGAACTCATACCTGATGATGAAGTGAGTGTTTTTACTTTCGTTTTAGGTGTTTTCCCTTTCTCCCAATTATCAGATTTAGGTGTGATCCTCAAGCTTTCCTCATGCAGGTTGCAGGGGAGTGTTGAGCTTGCATTTATATAATGATTACCCTCAGCCACTTCCTCATCAAAATTTGAAGTGTCACCTTCCAGCATGCTTCTCTCCAAAAGATTCTCATATTTCACTTTAGGCATTTCCTCTTTCACTACTTGCTTCAAAATATCAATCCTATAATATGAGTCCTCAAGATAAGGTTGTGTAATAGATTTAGCAATATCAAATTCAATCTTTTCATCCCCTATGCTTAGGGAAAGTTTGCCATTTTTAACATCAATTATAGCACCATAGGTAGCCAAAAATGGTCTACCTAGTATGATTGGAATTTGTGCATCTTCTTCCATCTCTAGTATTAAAAAATCTGTTAGAATGAAAATTTCCCGAATTTTAATAGGAACATCCTCCAAGATGCCTATAGGGAATTTGACTAACCTATGCCCTAATTGAAGTGATATAGTAGTGGGTTTTAGGTCACCCACGTCCAAGTTTTTACATACGGATAAAGGCATGAGGCTCCCACTTCCCCCTAAGTCACATAAAGCATGGTCAAAATTAGTATTATAAATTAAGCAAGGGATAGAGAAACTACCAGGATCTTTTATTTTTGGAGGTAATTTATTTTGAATTAAAATACTGCACACCTCAGTTAAAGCAATTGTTTCATAATCCTCTAGTATTCTCTTTTTAGATAGAATATCCTTAAGAAATTTCATGTACGCATACATCTCTGGTAGTGCCTCAGTGAAGAGTAGTTCAATATATAATTTCTTAAGGACATCTAACAATTTCCCATATTTCTTTTCTAACTTGGCCTTTGCAAATCTCTCGGGAAAAGGAATTGGTGGCACATATGGTGGTGGAGCTACATACTTAGACACCTTTTCAAAATTTTGTTCCCCTTGAGGGACTGGTGTCTCTGTATGTTTCTCTTTCACTTGTGTATCATTCTCAATTCGAGGAACATCCTTAAGTTCCTTCCCACTCCTTAATCAGATAGTCTTACAATGTTTATTATTTGGGTTTTTCTGTGGTTGTCCTGGAAACATCCTTATTTACCTATTAAAGTTGCTAGCTTGTTGAGCAATTTGTGTTTCTAAATTTTTTCCATGGATGTTCAGGTTTTCTATCTTAGAATTCAAATCATTTAACATATTTGAAACATTTTTATTAATTGTGATTTGATCCTCTTGAAATTTATAAAGTTTAGCAAGTAATTTTTCTTGACCTTCCATTATTGTTATAAGAGTGGGATCAATAGGAGAAGATTGTACATGTAGAAACGTGTTGAAGGTTTCCTATTACCTTGTTCATCTCAATGTTGATGATTTGGAGTGTTGTTGCTCTTCCAGGAAAGGTTGGGATTGTTCTGCCAATATTATGGGTTTAATTGATGCCTGCTCATCTCCTTATAGTCATAATAATTGCATGATTCAGGTTATTCATTGGCCCAAGCTCCATGTACAGGTTCAGTGAATTGTTTGCATTCAGACCACTCATGCCCTTTTGCTCCACACCTCTCACATGCTGTAGTAGACCCAATAGTATTAGCATGGTATTTTTCCAGCTTTCCAAACCTTTGAGAAAGGTTCTCCAGCGTGGAAATTACATTTTCCATTTGATTTCTTGAATATTACGCACCAGAGTCTCTCCTTGGATGATGGCTCCTCTCATTCACCCATTGGTGATGATTGGAAACCACATTCTCTATGATATTTGAAGCAACATCAATTCCTTTGCACATAAAGGAACCACCTACTAAAGAGTTCAACAATTGTTGTGATGGAAAGTCTAGCCCACTGTAGAAGTTCTGAACCAGCATCCAAGGTGGAATACCATGATGAGGGCAAGCTTTAGTCAACTCACTTATTCCTTCCCAAGCTTCAGCAATTGATGAAATGGCAAATAGTCAAAGGATGTCATTATAACCGACCTAAAAAGTTTTGTGGAACACAAGGTCTTATATAGAAGCTTGAAGACTTGGACATCTCAACAAACAACATACCAAGAACTCAAGGTCCACAACATAGAGTATAGGATTGCTTTTTAAATTCTAGAGTTTTAATTTGATTGCCTAGTATTGAGTCTTAGGTTAGGTAACCCCAAGATGGAAGGGTCTCACAAAAAGTCTAAATGAAAATCATATAGAATGAGACATAACATCATCATACATATATCTGATAAATGACACTCATGCATTTGCATTCATACATACATAATTTTGTACATCAAGGCTTTATTCTTTCAAAAAATCATGTTGCATGCTCATTCATCATATAGGGTATTTACCGCATAAATAGAAAAACCATTATAAGCGATTTTAATCGATTAACCCGTTTGGTAATCGATTCAGTCCTGGAGAAATCCTCAATCGATTAAGGAAAGTCATAATCAATTAAATGGAGTTACAGAATGTAACCTCTCAGGATTTCTATCTATTAATCGATTAAGCACATTTTTAATCGATTAAGCCATAACTGAAAATTTGTTTTGAAAGGAACCGTTAATCGATTAACGTGGCCATTTAATTGATTAACGTCTGTTGTATAAATAATGAGCTAATTCTGTTATTTTGAAACAGAATTGAATCTATTTTTAATACAACTTTTCACTTTCATTGAGCAAGAATCGAGAAATTATCTGAGAGAGAGAAAACCAAAGATTCATGGTGCTAAAAAGTTTCAATGATTTCTTGTTTTTTCTTTGATGTTTTCTTGCATAAGCTTCAAGAGTGAAAAGAGAGAAAATCCTTTTCATTGCTAATGAGAAATATATTACACACTAATCATAACTTTAATTTAGAATGATTGATGATTCTTGGTGCCTAACTGACTTTGCTTCACATGGTTTAGTGTTT
>NW_017721709.1:0-1801 GCF_001865875.1 Lupinus angustifolius | reverse complement strand
AGTTGTGCTTGGAATTTTTGCATGAAACTTTGTTTCCACACTTCTTTCATCACATATTGAATACTGGATGCATCATAAACAATCACCTTGTTGTTTGTTGTGAGATACAAACAAGTAGTGACTAGTTTTACTGTTGATTTTCTATTTTTGGCATAACTTTGGAATCTTTGATCAGAATTGGACATATTATATATGCATTTGGGGTAGAAAAATGAGACGATTCTTTCTCTACTTACTGCGCCTATTCTCAAGAAATTCCACCCACTAGATCCCTTTCGAGCCTATAGAAGCCCACCTGAAAATCCAAAAAGAGTTTGTTTACTATTTCTTTTTTATTTTACAAGTTTATTTTTCCAATTGTTTTGATTTTGTTGCATTTAATTAAATTAGTTCGGCTTTGAGTTTTGTCCTGAAACTTTTTTTGTATGTTTCCTATGGTATTAGGATTTTATTGATACAAAGTTTTGGGTGATCACTGAAATATAACATGTATTTCCCGTATTACCCTACATGTTTCTTACTACTGTATTTAGTGCATGACTAGGGAAAATCCTGACTCTTTGCATCCAATAAATCCTGAAATTGATAGAACATTTCATAGTTTGGTTAGAAAAGTTAGGAATTTAAATTTAGATAGTGATTCTTTTCATCTTAGTGTTAATCTACCTGATAGTGATACTGATTATGTTGTTTCTGTGCATTCTGCTGTTTCTGTGCATTCTGTTGCATATTATGAAAATATGGCTGAACCACCTCCAATCCCATGTGAGAGGACATTAAGGGAGCTGGTTACGCCTGATTTCACATATGAAAGCTTGTGTATCCAGTATCCCAATGAGGATGTGCCATATGTGCTAAAACTGGACTAATCCACTTATTGCCTAAGTTTCATGGACTTGCAGGTGAATGTCCTTATAAGCATCTTAAGGAGTTCCACATTGTATGTTCCACCATGAAGCCTCGTGATGTCCAAGAAGATTACATATGTTTGAAGGCATTCACGCATTCACTTGAGGGTGCTTCAAAAGATTGGTTGTATTACTTGGCCCCTGGTTCTATTACTAGTTGGGATGACCTGAAGAGAATCTTCCTTGAAAAATTCTTTCCTGCCTCCAGGACCACTGCAATCAGAAAAGATATTTCTGGCATCAGACAACTACATGCAGAAGGTTTATATGAATATTGGGAGAGATTCAAGAGACTTTGTGCAAGCTGCCCCCATCATCAGATCTCTGAACAACTCCTCCTGCAATATTTTTATGAGGGTCTGAACAACATGGAGAGGAATATCATTGATGCCGTTAGTGGTGGTGCACTTGGAGATATGACCATTTTTGAGGCTAGAGGTTTGATTGAGAAGATGTCTTCCAACTCTCAACAGTTCAGTGCAAGAAGTAGTGATGCTATAGTGGTTAGAGGTGTCCATGATGTTAGGACAGATTCGGTGAGGCATGATAAACTTGAGAAAAAAATTGACTCCCTTGCTACCTTGGTCACTCAACTAGCCATGAATCAGCAGAAACCTCCACTTGTAGCACGAGTTTGTGGCATTTGCACCGCAACTGACCATTGTGCTGATGTTTGTCCTTCTCTCTTGAGTCCAAAACCGGTGACCATCTTGAGGCTTATGCTGCAAATATTTACAACAACAGACCTCAACAACAACAACAACAACAACAACATAATTATGATCCTTCATCTCCTGGATGGAGGAATCATCCGAATCTTAGATGGTCTGATCCTTCACAATCTCATCCAGGGCCACCATTTCAGAATAATAATGCTGCACAAAATAGACCAT
>NW_017721708.1:0-467 GCF_001865875.1 Lupinus angustifolius | reverse complement strand
TGAACCTTCATTAGAAGAATTGGTGAGGCAAATGACATTGCAGAATATGCAATTCCAGCAAGAGACCAGAGCTTCCATTCAAAGACAAGAGTCCTCCATTCAAAATTTGACCACCCAGATGGGGAAGATGGCTACTTCATTAAACACATTGCACTCTCAGAATTCTGATAAGTTGCCTTCCAGGACTGTGGTCAACCCGAAGAATGTGAGTGTCATCACTCTAAGGTCAGGCAAACAGATTGAAGTTGATCTAGCTGCATCAAAAATGAAGCAGCCGATTTTAAAAGAGACTGAGAACACTAGTGAACAAATTTTTACTAGTGAACCTTCCGAAAGTGTTGCACAACCGTCTTCCATTCCTCTTCCATTTCCTCCAAGACCCATTCAAAGTAAGAAGATGGAAGAGGTAGACAAGGAGATCTTGGACACATTTAGAAAGGTAGAGGTGAACATACCTTTGCTTGATG
>NW_017721707.1:0-335 GCF_001865875.1 Lupinus angustifolius | reverse complement strand
AATGTTATGCATATGTCTGTTTTCATGTCTCTTTCACTTGGACCTATGCAACCCACTGGGGTAGTGATTCAATTAGCAAACAGGAGTACTACTTATCCTACTGGTTTGATAGAGGATGTCTTGGTTCGGGTTGGTGAATTTATTTTTCCTGCTGATTTTTATATTCTCGATATAGAAGAGAGATCCTCCCGTAACACAGTTCCTATCATTTTGGGGAGGCCATTTTTGAGAACAGCCCGAACCAAGATAGATGTCCATGCTGGAACATTATCTATGGAGTCTGGTGATATTGTGGTCCGGTTTAATATTTTTGATGCTATGAAGCATCCATCTGA
>NW_017721706.1:0-303 GCF_001865875.1 Lupinus angustifolius | reverse complement strand
TGAGCGCTTAGCAAGTAAATCTCATTACTGTTTTCTTGATGGTTTTTCTGGGTACTTCCAGATCCATATTGCTCCTGAGGATCAGTAGAAGACCACATTCACCTGCCCCTTTGACAGTTTTGCCTATAGGAGGATGCCTTTTGGCCTATGCAACGCCTCTAGTACATTCCAGCAGTGTATGGTGAGCATTTTCAGTGACTTTTTAGAGAATTGCATAGAGGTGTTTATGGATGATTTTACAGTTTATGGATCTTCATTTGATGCATATTTGGATAGTCTGGATAGAGTTCTTCATAAATGCAT
>NW_017721705.1:0-452 GCF_001865875.1 Lupinus angustifolius | reverse complement strand
CTGTTTCTTTCCCCACCCCTTGGTTTGCCAATATTGTAAATTATTTGGTTGCATCTGTTTTTCCTCCACTTGCATCTAGAGCTCAAAATGATAAACTTAAGAGTGATGTTAAATATTATGTTTGGGATGATCCCTATTTGTGGAGATTGTGTACTGACCAGGTTACTAGAAGATGCATTCCAGATCAAGAGATTGAGTCAGTCCTTCAGTTTTGTCATTCTTCTGCAGTGGGTGGCCATCTTGGTACGCAAAGGACAACACGAAAGGTGCTGGACTCTGGATTTTATTGGCCCACCATCTTCAAAGATGCGTGGCGGATTTGTAGGACTTGCGAGGTGTTTGATGTCTGGGGTATTGATTTCATGGGTCCATTTCCTGTTTCTTTTGGCTTTTACTATATTCTACTTTCTGTTGATTATGTTTCTAAATGGGTGGAAGCTAAGGCCACCAGG
>NW_017721704.1:0-410 GCF_001865875.1 Lupinus angustifolius | reverse complement strand
GCTGGTGAAGAAAGAAAGCTCCAATTGAATGAACTCGATGAGATCCGCTTAGAAGCCCATGATAACTCTAAGTTCTACATAGAGAAGACCAAAAGATTCTATGACAACTTGATTTCTAGAAAGAAATTTTTGGTTTTCTTATGGTGTTGTAGAAATCAAAAGTGAATCCACAGATAAGAGCTTCAAGGTTAATGGTCATCGCCTCAAGGCTTTCCTCACAAATCCTTCCTTAGTGGATGCACTTGTGGAGGAGGAATCATTGGTTGAACCCACTTTCCTCCCTCCATGAATCAGGGAGTTTTTCTTTCTCCTCTCTACTTTTTATTGCACTTGTCCAAATTCCATTGATTGATATGTATGTCTGGATTTTATGATTATGCTACATTGGGACAATGTGTAGTTTAAGTGTG
>NW_017721703.1:0-457 GCF_001865875.1 Lupinus angustifolius | reverse complement strand
TCGCCTCTTGGTTTGATTGGTTTCGTGGCATACTTGAATTCATTGGATGATATTCATGGATATCTTGATTTTATTCCTTTACTCTTGTATGTTTGAATTTGCCCATTTCATTGCATTTCCTAGATTTCATTGTGAAATATGTGATTTTCTTAGGTTTCTAGTTTTTGTGATCTTCTTGCATGACTCACTTTGGTGCATATTGGTTAGCATAGCCTTATTTCTTGATTTTGCCCAGGAGTGGAAAAGATTAAGTGTGGGGGTTTTGATGAGCAATATATTACACACTATTCATAACCATAATTTAGAATGATTGATGATTCTTGGTGCCTAATTGACTTTGTTTCACATGGTTTAGTGTTTTAGACTTCATTGGACTAATATTCCTAAAATGAGTTAATTTGGGATTATTTGGCCTCATTAAATATATTATCATTTTCAGATCACATTTGGCACCAAT
>NW_017721702.1:0-10218 GCF_001865875.1 Lupinus angustifolius | reverse complement strand
TCATACTATCCAACAACAAAAACCTCATTGTGTGTGTGAGTATAAGGTGTTTGAAGCTTTGCCTAAAAGATAATCCTTGGGAAACGACCTAGGAGTCACTTCCTAGTACTGCAGTTTTAATTGTTATATTATTTGTATCGGGTACGGCCTCGACCAAATTTGTCGTCGCAACGTTTTTCATTCAATTGAAAACACATTGCATGATTTCATAATTAGGTCTTAGGGTTGTTTTGTGATATCTTTCTATGATGGGTAATTAGAGTCGAATTAAGAGTCATTATCCGCACAATCTAGTGTGCTAACTAACTCAGCAAAAAATATGTAACTTGAGGAGAATTGTCGTGATGTGTGGCATCATCACACGTTAAGAATTAGGAGTCTTCATTAGACAAGAAGTCTTGATTCAAGCAAGAGTTTCGGTTGGGGCCAAATTGTGCGAACGGTGTGGTATCCAAGTAAGTGTAGATAATGGGTCAAACTCAGCTTAGTAGCTCATCAGTTTCAAGAAGGAAGTCTTTATCTCGTTGTATTTGAAGTGTGTTTGTAAATTACATTTCTGATAAGTGAAGAAAATTTTCCTAGATCAATCGGGAAGAATGGATGTAGTTTGTAGTGGACCGCAAACGAACCAAGATAAAAATCCTCGAGCGCATTTTCTCTATCCCTATCTCTTTACAATTCTATCTTTACTGCTTTCTGTTTCGACTGGCTTTTTGTGATTAATTGCTTACTATGTTAATCTGTTGTTAAACAAGAATCAATCTTAGGATAATAAAGATCAAGAATCGTCACGGTTTTCATGAAGCAAGAAAACTAATTTTCAAAGTATAACATTCAGGATAATCGATTAACCTACTAATAATAATAGATTAATTGAATTGTCCTTAATTGATTAACCATGTTGATAATCAATTAATTGCAATAACTTTGTATTCTGCACAAATATCGGAAAGTGTTAGTACCCAAGAAGTGGTATCAGAGCTAGTACAAAGTGCTAGCTTGGCCGCTAAATTTGTTGATTCGAGGGATTAATCACTATGGGTTCCACAAACCCCTTCGGCAGTGATGGCGCATCCATCAACCGCTCTCCGATTTTCAGTGGCGAAGGGTACGCCTACTTGAAGGTGCACATGCAAATCTTTATAGAGGCAATAGACACGGAGATTTGAGTCATTGTTGCCAACGGGCCTTTCACTCCACTTCACTTAGTGGATGGTGAACCCAAAAAAACCAAAGGGATTGTGGACTGACGATGAAACACGTAAAGTCCAGCACAATCTCAAGGCAAATAACATTATAACCTCTGCCTTATCATACGACGAATTCTTTCGGGTGTCACAGTGCCTAAATTCAATGGAAATGTAGGATACTCTGCAAGTACCCACGAAGGCACAAATGAGGTTAAGCGTGCTCGATTAAATGCTTTGACACATGAATATGAGTTGTTTAGAATGTTTCCTAATGAATCGATAAATGAAATGCAAAAACGATTCACTCATAGTGTAAATCATTTAATTGCTTTAGATAAGAATTTTGCTATTGGTGAACTTACTAACAATGTGTTGTGTTGTCTTGATAGGAAATGGCAACCCAAGGTAATAGCGATTATGGAGTCAAAAGACTTAGGCACTATGCCACTAGAAAATCTCTTTGGAAAACTCCAAGAACACGAAATGGAGTTCGGTCGCTTAACAATGCATGAAGATTCATACCGAAAGAAAAAGGGCATCTCTCTGAAAGCTCCATCTTCACAATCACAAGAAGAGAGAGACGATGATAATTCAGGATCTAAATTAGATGATGAAACGTGAAATCTTATGGTTAGAAAGTTTGGCAAGTTTCTCAAGAAGAAAGGAGGATTTAAACAATTTCAAAAGAAGGAGGCAACTTATTCAACTAGATGAGGCAAAACTCCCAAAGATCGCCTCATTTTCCATGAGTGTGGCCAACCGGGCCATATGAAATTGCATTGCTCGAGTCACCTCAGGAAGGTTGAACACGATAAAAGAAACCCTCGGGACTTCAAATCCAAAAAGGCTTACATTTTATAGGATGTTCCGGAGGACAAGACAACAAGTAGTACATCTGATGAAGAGGAGACTATCAAATTGTGCTTAATAGCAAATACTCACAAAATTGGCAGCACAAGCGATCTGGATGACATGAGTGAGGTACACTTTTCTGAATCTTCTTCTTGTTCCAATGAGTCTCCTAGTTACGATGAATTATATAGTGCATCTGTTGAGTTGCATGAGAAACTAGCAAAAATAAATGTAGATAGAAAACGAGTCATTTTGTTGCATGAAAGTAAAATAACTAAGATGCAAGAAGAATTAAATGAATTGAAACTAGAAAATGAAACTCTAGATCTCATCTACTCATTTACCACTAGGCATTCCATATTTCCTAATGTAGCATCATATAGATATATGACCATGTTTACCACAATAAAAACAAGTAGGCAATTTTTTATTAGTCCTATTATGCATGTAATCTACTTGTCTCCTATATGATCTTCTATTTTTCTTTGGTTTATAGCCAAGACCTCCATGATTACCTACATTTCTAGATGTAGCAAGTAGGTTGTTCAGGTTATAACTACTATATGTGAATTTTGCCAATTTATCTTTCAAGTCAGAAATTTCAGCATTTAATACATCATAATTATCACATATAATGGGTTCAATTAATTTAGTGGCGCAACAATATGAGGCAAATGAAGGTATAATTGTTTCAAAACAATATAACTTGGGTACTTAATCAATGCAAGTAAAATTGTTTTGAAGGTATAGCTTCAAACTCAGGGACAACATAGGTATTTAGACACTTGATGTTCAAGGCATATGACAGGTGACAGATCGAAGTTCCTGCATCTCTAACTAAATGGTAAAGGTTATGTCACTTATGGAGACAACAACTGAGGAAAGACACTAGGAGTTGGACGAATTCTTAATAGAAAACGTGCTATATGTCGAAAGACTAGAGCACAACCTACTAAGTATTAGCCTGTTGTGTGATAAAGAAAATAAGAGAAGAGGAAGGTTGTGTGTGATGATGTTTCAGGTGCGCTGGAAAATGAATACAAAAAGAACATGGAGAATGAGAACGAGGTTCAGGATGATCAGGAGATAAATGCATATCATCAAGAAATGCATATGGTGTGGAAGACAAAGAATGATTATCCGCTCGACAAGGTCATAGGTGATATCTCATCAGGAGTGGTAACCCGTAACTCGCTAAGACATTTTTGTAACTTTGTAGCATTTGTGTCTCAAGTCGAGCCTAAGATCATAGATGAGGCCTTAGAGGATGAATAGTGGAGAATAGCTATGCAAGAAGAGCTAAACCAGTTTGAGCGTAATAATTTATGGGACTTGGTCCCTAAGCCTAAAGATCATCCTGTAATAGGCACAAAATAGGTCTTTAAAAATAAACTAGACGAATCTAGTTTTATTATACGTAATAAGGAACGTTTGGTTTCCCAAGGTTGTAATCAAGAAGAAGGCATTGACTATGATGAAACCTACGCCCCTATTGCGAGAATGGAGGCTATTCGAATGTTGTAAGCCTTTGCATCGATAATGAACTTCAAACTCTTTCAAATGAATGTGAAGAGTGCATTCTTGAATGAATATATTCAAGAAGAAGTGTATGTAAATCTACCGCCCGGTTTCGAAAATCATAAATTCAGTAATCATGTATATAAGTTGAAAAAGGCATTATATGGTATAAAGCAGGCACCTAGAGCCTGGTATGATAGATTGAGTAGTTTCTTATTAGAAAAGAGATTTGAAAGGGGCAAAGTTGGTGCAACACTATTTATACGAAAATCAGAAAATAATGTGTTATTAGTACAGATTTATGTAGGACATTATATTTGGTGCTACTAACAATTTGTTGTGTAAGGAATTTTCTAAAATTATGAAAGGGGAGTTTGAAATGTCGATGATGGGCAAGCTGACATTAATTCTTGGACTATAAACAAAACAAATGAACAGTGGGATATTCATTCACCAAACCAAGTATTGCAAGGAACTCTTGCAAAGATTCGAGTTCGATAAGTTTAAAGAAGCGACAACACCTATGGCATCATCCTGCTATCTCGACAAAGACGAAAAAGGTAAAGCAATTGAGGTAACCAAATATTGTGGGATAATAGGTTCTTTATTGTATCTATCTGCTAGTCGCCCCGATATAATATTTAGTGTATGTATGTTTGCTAGATATCAAGCTTCACCTAAAGAATTTCATTTTAGTGTTGTAAAACGTGATTTGAAATATCTTAAAGGAACAATGCTTATGGGTTTATGGTATCCTAGGGATATTTCGTTATCCCTAATGGATATTCCGATTCTGACTTTGCGAGATGCAAGTTAGACCGAAAGAGTACTAGTGGGACTTGCCACCTTTTGGGCCACTCCCTAGTATCATGGCATAGTAAGAAGCAAGTCTATGTTGCTTTGTCTACCGCCGAAGCAGAATATAATGTCGCAGGCGCATGTTGCACTCAGATTTTATGGATGAAGCAGCAACTATTGGACTTTGGCTTAAAACTAGTAAAAATTCCCATAAAATGCGATATTACTAGTGCCATAAATATATCGAAAAACCCAATTATGCATTCTAGAACTAAGCATATAGAGATTATACATCATTTGTTAAGAGATCATTTTCAGAAAGGTGACTGCATACTTGAATTTGTTGAAAACTCGAAGCAATAAGCAGATATTTTCACCAAGCCCCTTCCACAGGATACTTTCTTTGTGTTACGCAGAGAACTTGACATACTTGATGAAAAATATCTAAACTAATGTAACTTGGGCAATTATGTGCCTTGCTTGATCTTGACTATATGCTTATGAATGATACATATTATGAATGCATGTTTCCTTGTTTAGATTATCTTTATGAATGTTTTTATGCTCTATTCGTGTGTCAAAACCTTTTAGGTTTGTACCTTAGCAATAAGACTCTAAGCATATTTTAGAAATCTATAAAATGCACTAAAATTTGTGTTAAGCTCTATCAATAATTGATTGTTCTATGTCTTAATCGATTAATTTGAGTTCCAGTAATCAAAAGAAATTTTCATCTTGCAACTTAATTGATTAACAGTCCGTTTAATCGATTGCCCGAGCTCAATATTTTGAATCTCTGAAAAATTGTCATTTGATTAATCGATTATCGTCAAATTTAATCGATTACCTAGGATCCAAAATCTCAATTTTTGAAAACTTTAAGTTGGTTAATGGATTAAACTACTACATATAATCGATTAACGGCAGCGCTATATCAGATTCAAGTGTCATTCTGGGTTATTTTTCACTTAGAACCCTAATCCTCTTTGCTTCCCCCTTCTAAATCTTTTCCCTAAATCGAGTGTTCCAATAGAAATCAATAGCAATCTCTATTACTATTTAGTTTTTCCACCTCGATACAACCATAAATCAACAAAAATTTAAACCCTAACCATCTATCCCTCTTTAGAAACCCTAAAACCCTCAATTTGGAAATCGATTATCGAATCAATCAAATTAGTGATATACCTGCTAACAAGCGTGTGAAAGGTTGAGAAAAGGGCTCTTCCTCGGCTCAAGGAGGATGACAGAACCGTGGAGACCCTTACTAATCTCCAATTCTTCAAGAAGCCAGATTGGCTAAGTTTCAAGGCTGTAAGCAATCTACATCTAGTATGCGGATGCAGAATGGTTGGTTGCACAAGGCTTCCAATTCCCACATGGGTTAGAGACGCAAGGAGTGAACAAATTTGTGGAATTGAAAGGTAAGCTTTATCCTTCGCTCATTACGGAATTCTATAGCAATTTTAGGTATAAAGATGGGGTGTATTCTTCGATGGTAATGGGGAAGATGATATTCTGAATGAAGAGTTATTTTTGGATGTTGGAGGTCTTGATTCTGATGGACCGAGACTAGGTGATTGTACAAATGAGTCACGAGACTCATTCGATGCTATTGAAATGTACAAGGGGAATTGACCAAGGTAGGATCATTGTCTATAGAAAACCGACTTTTACACTACTTGATTGAATATATATTGGCTCAGAGAAATACCAACCATGCTCAACCTACCGTCAATGATCTACAACTTATGTTCGCCATACAGGAAGGTATTGTGGTGAACTGGTCTTAGAGATTCTGAAAGTTATGTAGGGCGTAGCTTCATCTTCATCAAGATTGGTCGCCTACTTCATCTCTCCTATTATTGACTATTACGAGATTGACACCACTCATGTGGACACTATTATGACAAATTCTCGAGAGAATCTTGTTTGTGATAATCTGATTCACAAGATGGGAATTTATAAATATGGTGATGAATGGAAATATCAGGAAGATCATACTGCCAGAGTGAATGAGGATATGCGAAATGAAGATAATGCTGCAAATCCTAGTGAGTCTATCCCTGCGCAACCACCTACAGAGGCATCTGTTGAGCCTCAAGATCTATCATTTGGGCTTGCTCACCTGGATGTTATGGAACAATGCCTCAATGCACGTATTGATGGGCATTTTCAGACCATGAGGGATTCCAAGGCAACTGAATTTTAGCAGTAGCAGCAGCAACTTTCCGAAGAGCATTGATTGTGTGTGCTCCACATGGCTCACCCCAACCTCCATCTACACAAGATTAGCCTAGATAGGAAGGTCTAGTGTGTTTAGGGTGTGTATGTGCTCTGCTTTAGAGATCATCTTTTGGTATTTGATAGTTTTTGGTTGTATTTTACTGCACTTATGTTGAAATTTATGTACTCGTTTGCACTTACTCGTATATTTTGTAAAACTTGTTGCTAATTTGGGTTATGTTTAAAATTATTGCATTATCCTTTCATGTTATCTACATGTGTATATATATTGTTGGATGATTAATCTGCTCTGCATATTGCCTATCATTGTCATTGATTATTTTATGGAATTCATGTTGAACGTACACGTCTAGATAAATCTCGCAATCAATTCTGCCATAATCTGTTTTTATTCATACATAATCGATTAACTCCATTTCATAATCGATTAATGCTAAACTCTGTGCATATGCACAATTTTTACTGAGACTACTTAATCGATTATCTTTGATTAATTAATTGATTAAGACCAGTAAACTATGTATATCTTTCCTTACTTTTGGCTTTTAATATCATAATCTGCCATAGTTTTTTATCATGCCAAAAGGGGGAGAAAGGTGTTGATTGAGCTGTTTTGCAGGTTGAAGTGAGCTTCCACAAGTAATCATGTTGCTACCCTAGTATTACCTCTTACATGGTTTGAGGGGGAGAACAAAGTGAGGGGAGCAGCGCATTCTGATTCAACCCTATGCGAACATATCATGCCTAGCTTTAAGTCATCAAACAAAGAAATTGTTTCAGTGCTTGTCATCATCAAAAATGGGGAGATTGAAATGGCAAATAGTCAAAGGATGTCATTATAACCGACATACGAAGTTCTAATGAAGACAAGGTATTATATGGAAGCTTGAAGACTTTGCTTTTTGATCATGCTAAAAGGGGGAGAAAGGTTGTTGTTTATGTTTTGCAAGACATGCAAGAGAAGATAAGTTGAGGCTTCTACAACGAAAAAGGGGGAGATTGAAGATGTAAGCATGCATGAATGCAAGATTCAAGAGGCAAGCATGCATCACATCATGTTTTGATGAAGACAAATGACACACAAAGGTTGATGAAGACAAAAGATTAATAAAGGCAAAGGATTGACAACATGCAAAAATGTTGAAGGACAAGCTTGAGAGGATGAGAAAATCAACAATCAACAAGTATCAACGATAAAGTCAAGACTCAAGTACATAGAAGGCAAAACATTCAAAAGAAGATCTAGGGGTTAAGTATTTTTATATCATTATTAGGTATTAAGATATTTTCTTAGTAAGAGTCTAGGATAGGATGAACCCTAATGAAATTCTCACAAGTTAAAATCAATCATAACTAAAATAAGACTTACATGTATACATACATGATTTATATGCACATGCATACATACATGATTTATATACACATGCATTCATACATGATAATATGCTTTGAATGCATTTAAAAAGAGTTTTAAATCATACATCATTCAAAGACATGCATCATGCTTTTACATATCATGTAGGAGGTTCGTTCATCATTAAAAATATATTTAGAAAACCATTTAATCGATTAGGAATCATATTAATCAATTAAGTTTTGGGAACCTGTTAATCAATTAAATCAATTGTGAATGTTTATGTTTTCTGTTATTTTGAAGAAACCCATTAATAGATTAAGGTTCAATATAATCGATTAACTGCAGTTAAAAACATAACAATATATAAACCTAAGTTTTTCATATTGTTTAATAATCTTGAGAATCAAGAAAAGAGGGTTGGAACACATTTTCGAAACAAAGAGGTTTACACTTTATTCAGAAGATCTAAAGCTCAAACTTTCTTATTTTTAGGAAAGATTTTCTAAGTATTCTTTCAAGAAAAGAACAGGGTGAATCTTTACAAGATACTCGTTGAGCTTTCATTGTCAAATCTGTGAAAAAGAAACCTGCATCTCACACATTGTATTTCTGTATTTGTGAGATCTTTTACGGGTTCTTAGATTCGTAGAAGATTGTAAAATCTTCACATTGAAGTGCATATGTAACTTGACGAATTTTGTTAGACTTAGGCAATAACACATTCTCTTGGTGTGTTGTATCACTAATGAAAAAGAATAGGTTTGGGAAAACCCTAGCTGTGTGAGGTAGGTGTCTTCGTGAGAAGCAAGAGGTCTTGGTTGTAAGCGATACTTAGGTTAGGGCTAGAGTCGCAAACGGTGAGGTATCCTAGTAGGCGAGCTTTGTAGTCAAACCGAAGTGGGGGTTTAAGATCCAAGAAAAGAGCGTCTTGATTCTTGTATTGGAATTGTGTTTGTAAGAAACATTGAAGATTTCATAGTGAAGATAAAATCTCCCAAGAACCGAAGGGGAGGCTGTTAAAAGACGGTTTCTCGGTGTTTTACTGGGAGTTTTCACCTCTCAACAAATCGTCCTGACAACACTGCCAATTTGTTGAAAGATTAATACTCTCATTTTTGTTATGTTCATTTTGTTTAATTAAGTAAGAGAACTCAGTTTTATTCTTTGTTCGCCACCTCGGCTTTGTTGAAATAAATTCCAACGCCAGTATAATGGTTTCAAAAATATTCCAGTTACAACTTACTTCTTTAATAATCATGTGAATAAGTCATTCCTTCTTTGACCCATCTCGGATTTGTTAGAATAAATTCTAACGTCGGTATAATGGTATCGAAGTAAATACCTATTACATAATTATTAAGTACCTTTGAATACCATCTCGGTTTTGTGGCATTTCTACTTCTATTATATTTTGGAAAGGCATTTCACTTTGTTTCCCAAGTCCCCCGGACCTTTGGCATGCATCACACTTTTGGACATACAATTGGGCATCTTTATAAAGAGTTGGCCAAAAGAATCCAGATTGGAGTACTTTTCCCGTGGTTCTATTCCCATTGTAATGTCCCCCATAGGCCGAATTATGGCAATGCCATAATATTTTTTTGGCCTCATTTTCATCAACACATCGTCTAATAATATTATTGGTTCCTTATTTAAATAAATAAGGTTCATCCCAGACGTATTGATTCACTTTCTTGAGAAAAATTTTCTTTTGCTGATAATTAAAGTGTTCATGGATTATACTTGAGGCTTTATAATTTGCTATATCAGCAAACCATGGTCTTGCCTGAAGTTGAAACAGCTTGTCATTAGGAAATGTTTCCGCTATTTCTTGTTCTCTTAACGCGACTTATGTATTAACCAGTCTTGACAGATGATCTGCCACTTGGTTTTCTTTACCATTCTTGTCGCCGATTTCTAAATCAAATTCCTGCAAAAGTAACACCCATCTAATTAATCATGGCTTGGAATCGGGTTTCTTTAGAAGATATTTGATTGCGGCATGATTAGTATAAACAATTGTTTTTGCCCCAATCAAATAACTTCTAAATTTTTCCAATGCAAATACTATTGCTAGCAGTTCGTTTTTAGTTGTAGCGTAATTAATTTGTTCTTCATTTAGAACTTTGCTAGCATAGAGTATTGCATGAAATACACGTTCTCTTCTCTGTCCTAGAACTGCACCAACTGCATAATTGCTTGCATCACACATTAGTTCAAATGGGGATTTCCAGTTAGGTGCATTAAAGACAGAAT
>NW_017721701.1:0-3377 GCF_001865875.1 Lupinus angustifolius | reverse complement strand
CAACTTCTAATCCTTTAGCTGAAATTTTATGCCCACGTACAACCCCTTCAGTGACCATGAAATGACATTTTTCCCAGTTCAGAACCAAATTAGTCTGCTCCCATCTTGCCAAAACTGTCTCCAAATTTGTTAAGCAATTTTTGAAAGAGTCTCCGAATATAGAAAAATCGTCCATGAAGACCTCGATGCATTTCTCCACTAAATTAGCGAAGATAGCCAGCATGCATCTTCGAAAAGTTGCAAGAGCATTACATAGTCCAAATGGCATTTTTATGTATGCATAAACAACAAATGGACATGTAAATGCTGTCTTTTCTTGGTCCAATGGATCCACACCAATTTGATTGTATCCGGAATACCCATCTAGGAAACAGTAGAAGGCTTTTCCGGCTAATCTTTCCAACATTTGATCCATGAAGGATAGAGGAAAATGGTATTTTCTTGTGGTGGTGTTGAGTTTGCGGTAATCAATGCAAACTCTCCAACCAGTAACAGCTCTGATCGGAATGAGATCATTTTTTTCATTTCGAATCACCGTCATCCCTCCTTTTTCCAGCACCACTTGGACTGGACTTACCCATTTGCTATCTGAGATGGGGTAAATCATGTCAGCCTCTAACATTTTTACAATATCTTTCCTTACTACTTCCTTCATTGTCGGATTAAGTCTTCTTTGTTGTTGAGCACATGGTTTGTAATCATCTTCCATCATGATTTTATGCATGCAATATGATGGACTGATGCCTTTGAGATCTTTTAAGGTCCATCCCAATGCTGCTTGATGCTTTTTCAAGACTTGTATAAGTTTTTCCTCTTCCAATTTGGACAGCTCACTATTAACGATAACTGGATTGTTGGTTTCCCCATTTAAGAAAACATATTTCAAATGGGATGGAAATTCCTTCAGTTCTAGTTCAGATTTTTCGACTGGTCCACTTGGATTTTGGTGGAGGAATAATTCATCAGAAAAATGTCTGATGATTTCTTCTTCCACCCTATTTTCTTGTATCTCCAAGGATTTGTAAGGTTGAGGGTGTTCTGCACAAATTGCATGGAAAATGTCAAATTCGATTTCATCGTCCGCAACTCGGACTAATAATTTTCCATTTTCCATGTCGATCCCCATTTTTGCTATCTTCATAAAGGGTCTCCCTAAAATGAGTGGGATCTTCGTATCTTCAATTATGTCAATGACAGCAAAATCAACCGGGATTAAGAATTTGTCCACTTTGACCACGACATCCTCTGCAACTCCTTCAGGATATTTTATGGATCTATCTTCTAGCTGCAAGGACATCCTTGTAGGCTTTAATTGAATTCGTCCAATTCTTTTCATCATGGAGAATTGCATCAAGCTTATACTTGCTCCAAGATCGAGAAGAGCCTTGCCTACAGACACATTTCCAATAGTAACTGGAATGGTCACACTGCCTGGAGTGAAACAGTAGTTGAAGAATCGCACTATAAGAATCGCACTACAAGTGGCATTGAGTGAAACAATAGTAACTGGAATGGTCACATTTCCAATAGTTGAAGAATCGCACTACAAGTGGCATTGAGTGAAACAATTTCTTTTCTTGATAACTCCGTTTTTTGGATAGCAGTTCTTTCATGAACTTGGAGTAAATTGGCATTTGCTCCAAGGCCTCGGCAAAAGAGATGTTGATTTGCAGAGTTTTGAATATTTCCATGAATCTTGCAAACTATTCTTCTCTTTTGGTTTTTAACGGAGCTATCGGGTAGGGTATTTTTTTCTGTACTAGTGAGTTTGGCTTTACTTCTTTTCTTACCTCACTAGTCTCTTTTTCTTTTCCTTCTTCTTTATTTTCTTTTTCTTCTTTATTATTTTTTTCATCTAATCTTCCTTTTTTTTCCACTCCACCAACTATCTTTCCACTTCGAGTTGTAACACTTTCACAAAATTCTGAACTGACCAGATAAGTTTTTGTCAAGCTGTTGATTTGTTCTTCTATTTTTGTGAGAGCATCCTTGGTGTTTTTTTTATGGTTGATAGTGGTTTGTATGAATTGGTCAAGAAGTTTCTCCAATTCGTCATGATAAGTGGGAGTTGATTGGAAAGCATAGACATTTTGATTATTTGCACAATTATTGCACTAAGAACTTGCCCTGTTGGTTTACTTTATTTGTTCAGGAAGATCTTGAATTTTTTGATGGACCATATTGATCTTGGATTGAAATTCTCTGATGAATTGGTCAACTTCTTGTTGCAGATCAACATGTTGGTCCATATCTGAAAATTTGAGATCAAAACGAATCGTTTTGTCTATTTCCAAAAAGAAAGGAGATTAGTATGTAAAGAAATCATAATGTACATCTTTGCATAAATTAAAATATACATATTTAATAATTAACATTTTTGTACAAAGTCAAAAAAACAATTTTTTACAAAAGAAAAATAAGTTTATGCACAATTATTTGATTAATGACATATAGATATGTAATGTTTTATTATTAAAGCAATTCCCCGGCAACGGCGCCAATTTGTTGAAAGTCAATTTCTCGGTGTTTTATTGGGAGTTTTCTCCTCTCAACAAATCGTCCTGACAGCAGTGCCAATTTGTTGAAAGATTAATACTCTCATTTTTGTTATGTTCATTTTGTTTAATTAAGTAAGAGAACTCGGTTTGATTCTTTTTTCGTCACCTCGGCTTTGTTGAAATAAATTCCAATGTCGGTATAATGGTTTCCAGAATATTCCAGTTACAACTTACTTCTTTAATAATCATGTAAATAAGTCATTCATTCTCATCTCGGCTTTGTTAGAATAAATTCTAACGCCGGTATAATGGTATCGAAGCAATTACCTATTACATAATTATTAAGTACCTTTGAATACCATCTCGATTTTGTGGAATAAATTCCAACATCGGTTTAATGGTATTCTAATATATAAAAGTGATGAATAGTTAGTTGTTAGATACAAATAAATAAATAACAAAAGAATAATAAATTTAGTGACTTTTATTTATTTACTCCCTTTCGGGTTCAATTTATTAACAAACCAAATTTCTTCCTTAAGGAAGGTTGGTATTAACGAATAAATAAAATGCGGAATGTAAATAACAATAAATAGAAGTTAATAGGTTAGGTTCATCACTTTTGTATATTAAAAGGGAGTTTTCAACAAATAAATTTATTCATAATGCTTTACTATTTTACAATTTACACCTCTTTCAAGATTCAATTGTAGTATAGTATAGGATTATGTCGAACCACAAGGAAATGCCTAATAAAATGAATCATATAAATAAGTCAATGCACAAATAATGGAGTTGAACATATTTTGATTGGTTTCTGTTTAAAGTGAATATAAACAGGTAAACAATAAACATAAAACTAGATATTAACAAATTCTT
>NW_017721700.1:0-10362 GCF_001865875.1 Lupinus angustifolius | reverse complement strand
TTGAAATCATTTTTTAGGTGATCAATCTAAAAAGAGCATTAAGTACTTCTCAAACAAATAATATTAACCAAAGCACCAACTTGAATGATTAAAATACAAACTTTTGTAAATTAAGAAGAAGTATGAATTACATAACCTTGTTCAAAAGAAAATGTTTAGGAGCATGAGCCATCCATCCACGGATTGGATGCTTTTGAGTTCCAAATGAGAGTACAAAATTGATTTTTGCATCTCATTTGCCTTCTCCTTTTCTCCTCTTAAATTCTAAACAAAAAATTACAAGACTTACTTGAAATAAAAAATCTACACTAAGAAATGAAGAAAGAACTCCAAAGATAGACTCCTAGTGAGAGATTTCCTTCTTTCAAGTGTTTTTTGTTATCTTTTTTGGTGTGTTTTTGGTATATTTGCTCGAAGGAAATGGTCTCCTATTTATATGCCTCAATGCCAGACTGTTGAGCTGCTTAGCTGGACCGCTAAGCAGCTGACCAAACCCCTCAGCATGGGTTTGGTCCCTTGACCAAGTAGCTTAGTCACCTCCTTGTGCATGACTCATCAAAACTAGTTATGGGCTATAAGACCAGCTATTAAGAGCTACTTCTGAAAAGCCTATGGTGGGCCACTTGAGGTGAGGTCATAGATGACTTCATGGTTTGCTTGATGGTTAAGTTAAGTCTGGTAAGCATCGCCCAACGCAACTGCTTCACTGCTGAGCTGCTTGTTCAACAGCTTCTGACCGTGTTGACTAGGACGTGGCTTGGTGCTTGCTGATCTGGTCAGGAGTCTGGTTCTCTGCCGAGCTGCTTGGTTGGACCGCTGAGCAGCTTGCTCAGCAGCTTGGTCTTGTGCCTAGCTCGTGTCTGACCGAGTCAAGCAGATTTCTAAACATGCTAGGTCTAGTCTGGTGTTAGGCTGAGCGACTAAGCAGGTCCGCTCAACTGCCTGGTTGAGCAGTTTGGTCTCGGTAAGCTGGTGGCCATGCCAAGCTAGTGGCTAGGTCAGCTCAGTGGGGTTTGTTCCATGCTTAGTTGTCTGGTTGAGCACCTTGATTTCTTGACTTTTTTGCTTTGTTGACCATGAGTCTTTTTTCTTCTTTTCTTCATTTTAATTCTTACAAAATATATAAAAAAAGGAAATACAAACACAAATATACTAAATTGTGATATTTTATACAAAAAGTATTGTTTTAAGTTGGTTTTTCTCAATTATGCTTAAGATAAGTGCCATAAAATTGTATGAAGTTTAGGTAAGTTTGGCACTTATGAGAGGCCTAGATGTAGTTTGCAGTGAACAACAAACAAACCAGGATAAAAAGTCGAGTCTTATTCTTGTTTCCCTAATCTTGTACATTTCTGCATTACTTGATTTACGTAATTTGACATGCCTATATTTCTATGATAATTGCATATCTGTATTGTGCATTTACTGTTCCTAATTGTCTGTATAATTGCATGTAACTTTGGTTGAATCTTGGTAATCTTGGATGATCAAAGGAATTCTGTTTACACTGTAACTGAACCAGATAATTGATTATGTTATTTAGATAATGGATTATTAGCATATCAAATTAATCGATTAAGTTGAGTAGTTAATCGATTAAGAGTAGATGATTTAATCGATTAAGTATATTTAATCAATTAAATAGTGTGTAAATTTGTATAATTTATGTGTTTATCGAGCGACAGTCATTGCCTACCATATCACCTATTCACCCCCCCCTATGTCATTGGTAGAGCCACGTGGGACCCAACAGGATGTAGTTTGTAGTGGACCACGCACGAACCAGGATAAAAATCTTCGAGTGCATTTTCTCTATTCCTATCTCTTCACAATTCTGTCTCTACTTCTTTCTGTTTTGATTAGCTTTTTGTGATTAATTGCTTACTGTGAGAATCTGTTGTTAATCAAGAATCAATCTTAGGATAGTTGATAAGTGCCAAAAATAACTAATTTTCATACACTTTTCATGACACTTATCCTTGGATAAATTGAGAAAACCAACTTAATTCAACACTTTTATGACAAAATATCACAATCTTATATATATGCTTTGTATATTTCTTTTGTAAATATTTTGTAGGATTTTGGTGGAAAAGAGAATAATTATCCAAAAACAAACAAAGTGCTCAAAATAGGCCGAAAATGATCATCAAAGGACATGCTTAAGCTTGACGTGGCAAGCTATGTGCTTAAGCATGACTCAACAAGATTTGTCCTATGTGGAAAATATGGAGTCAACTTGAAGCTGCTCACTAAGCAGCTTAGCTTCGACCAAGTCCACTCCCAATGACCTGGACACCAGTCTGACACGGTCAAAGTTGCTCAAGCAGGCAGCTGAGCGGTGCCACATAAGCGCCTAGCGGTGTGCACCCAGCAACTTGGTCAAGTTGACTTAGCCACCAAGCAATCTTGACATCATGCATGACCTCACTCATGACCTCACTCCAAGTAGCCTCCATAGGCTTTTTAGAGGTAGCTCATAATAATTGGGCCAATAGTTCACAAGTAGCTTGGATGACTTAGCAACAAGCAGGTGACTAAGCTGCTTGGCCATGACCAAACCCATGCTGAAGGGTTTGGTCAGCAGCTTGGCAGTGGAAGAGAGTAGCTTGGCGATGGGTAGAAAATCCTATAAATAGGAGGGCACATCAAAGGTAAAATGCATTCATTCTCATTCTAATTCACATTCTCACATTCCACTTCTCTCTCGAACCGAATTCTCTCTTCTTCCACATCTTCTTCTTGTAATTTTCTTCCACTCCAAAGTAGTTTAGGTAAGTGTAGTTTGTAGTTTTCTTTCTTAATTCAAGAGGATAAAGTAGATGGCAAGATGACAAATGAGATGCAAAAACATAATTTTGTAATCTCATTTAGGTCCAAAAAGCATCTCATCCTTGGATAGATGGTTCATGCTCCTACAAATTGACTTGGATTATGGTGTAATTTCTTCTCTTTAATTTATCTTTTGAAATCAATGCATTCAAGTTATTACTTTTTGGTTAAGTTTTGATTCTTTATGAAGTTCTTAATGTGGTTTTAGCTTGATCACCTAAACCTTAGTTCACGTGCCACATTAAACATCTATTTTAGGAAACTTATGTTCAAGGCTAAATAAAGTTAATGGAGCCTGAAGTAGGGTGTGACAACCTACTCCGACGAGTGGCACTTAACTATTGTTTAGTGTATTTCATAAGGTTTGAAAATAATCTTATCACTCTAGTACACTAGATGAAGGATTTAGAAATGATGTGTGGAATTAACTGAAAGTATAATACATAACTTGTAATGTTTTCAAAAATTAAGTAGAGAAATAATTCCATATTTCCAAACCAATTTCCTCCTCGAGAATTTGTTTATAATAATTGTATATGTTTATTTGTTTACTTGTTAATATTTCATAAACAAAACCAATTCACAAAGATGTTAAACTTTATTAGTAATATAACATGATTATAATAATATTCTAATAGGCAATTCCTTGTGGTTCGACATAACCCTATATTATACTACAAGTGAATCTTGAAAGAGATGCAAATGTAAAATAGTAAAGTGTTAACTTATAACTTTCATTTGTTGACAAAGAAAGAAACATTGAATCAAAGTGTAATTTAATTCATAAGTTGTATCTTTGTGAAAAGGAAAAATACTCGGTTATAATGAGTAATCTAACTACTAACTTTTACTTTCACTCATTTACATTTCCGCAACTCACATTTATTTTCTGTCATTTAATTTTTGCAACTAACTATTTATTGTTTTATTTATTCTTTATACCAACCCTTTGAAAGAAGTGGTACGGTTAACTTCTAACTTTATTCTTTTGTTATTTTATTATTATTTGATACCAACATTTCATAAGAAATGTTATTGTTAATTTAACAAAATGAGACCCACCTTTATAATATGGTTAAAAGGAACCCAAAAAGGGAGTAAATATTAAAGTCACTAACTAATTAAATATCACTCATTATCACTTGTATTAATTTGCTAAATTCAAACCATAATGTCGGTGTTGGAATTTATTCCAACGAAGCGGAGATGGTATGAAATTGTTAATAATTCAATAAAGCCAAGTTTTTTATTTAAAGGAACATTCTTGAAACCATTATACCAGTGTTGGAATTTATTCCAACAAAGCCGAGATGGTGAACAAAGAATCGACCTGTCATTAAATAAAATAATCATAAACTTGCTACCTCAATAAAGCAAGCATCGAAAAACTCTTTCAACAATAGTAAAGATCAAGAATCGTCACGGTTTTTACGAAGCAAGAAAACTAATTTTCAAAGTATAACAATCAGGATAATCGATTAACGTACTGATAATAATTGATTAATTGAATTGTCCTTAATCGATTAACCTTGTTGATAATCAATTAACTGTGGCAGCTTTGTATTCTGCGCAAATATTGCCCCCCTCTAGTTGTAATTTTACCTTACTAGTACCCAAAAGTTGATTCCCCATCCTTTTGACTGAAGTTTTGGATGAGGTGCCTATAGTGCACAGTGTTGGAAGGAGGAAGTATTTGTTGAGAAAAGCCTCCTGCAAAGTTCGCCATGTTGCTTCAATTTCAGCATTTTGATTCCTTAGCCACATCTTAGCTTTGTCTCTAAGGGAATATGAACACATGCGGAGACGAATAGCATCTTCAGAAGCCCAATGAATCCTTACTGTCTCATAGAATTCCAAGAACTGATCAATATGGGCATTCAGATCTTCATGAGCTCCGCCAAATTGGTTTTGCATCACCATTTGGATCAAAGCATATGGCAAATAAAAGTTCTCTGCCTCAATAGCAGGACGGACTATTCCAGGACATGATCTATGACCATTAGGGGCTTTGCAGTTGCGAAGTGGTTTTTCATCTCGTTCAGCCATTGTTTGTACACGCGCACGTCTTTCTCTTGCTCTTTCTCTTTGTTGTCTTTTTCTTCTACGAAGAGTCCTTTCTGGCTCTGAGTAGTTATTAGAACCCTGGTATAAACTAAATAGGCAACCTGTAGAGGTACCAAGAAAAAGAAAAACGCGTAATACACTAGAGTAAAATAATGAATTAATTGAGAATTAAAGAAATTTTGACACAGTCCCCGACAATAGCGCCAAAAACATGATAGGGCAAATCACAAGTACATGATTATGTCGTCAAGTAATAAAATATTGATCCCACGAGGACTGGAAAATTCCTTTAATTATAACATTTAATTTATCCTTAACTCAAATAGGAATTAAAAGTGAATTTATAACAATTGAACAATTGACAAGAATAATTATGAAAATAGTAAAAAGGGATTGAAATCTAATTTAGGAAAAGTTCCCATGATAAGGGTTACCGCCTTTACACTCGCAAATCCTTGTTTTTCTCCTTTTTAAGAACTTTAAGTTGTGAGAGTGAATCGCTCTTTGATATATCTCATCCTCTCTCGAGCTCTGACAGGTGTACTCAATTGAAGTCGCACCTACTCTCCTGGTACGGTTATCAATCAAATCATTTACTTGGATGTTTCTATCTAATCGCTTCATAGCAACCCAAAGTGAATTCCAAAAACCCCCGAGAATCCTAATACTACTATCGTAAATTAGGATTCTAGTTCGAATAATTAAATGGTCAGATAGTTGGGTTCACCTCTCGGTCCTTCTCAAACGTATCTAAGAGGTGTAATTTTTTGGCCAAACAACTCACACGAATAAAACTCAGTTTAATGATTCAAATCACAACACTCAATGAAATAGAAGTAAGAACAAGTATTTATTGAATGTAAAAGGGCATAGCTCCAATCCTAGAAATAAAGGAAATTACCCACTCATGATGAAGAAGAGAATACCAAATTCTAAATTAGAGAATTGTAACGTAAAGTGTAAAGTGTCTCATCCTTGAGGGAGAGCCCTCATTTATCCTAATTACAAAATATTAGGCTAAGCCCAACAAAACAAATCTAAAAATAGGAATATAATATAACATCTATGACTTCTTTTGGCCCTTCAATTGGTCTTTGCATAGCCTCGACACTAAATTTCATCTTCTTGCACCCAATCTCTACTCTTTTTGGCTTGAATCCATCCAAACATCACAACATAGCCAAAAACACCCGCTCAACATGAACAACGAGAAATAAAAGCTAAAAACAATCATAAAGTCCTAATTATGTCCTAAAATGCAAGTTAAATGCAATGCAAATATAGCATAATTTCACACTCATTAATAAGGCACAAGGAATTTCTAAGTACCTTGGCCGTATTCGGGGTGTTGGATTTGGGGTTAGAAAGCGACGTTATTTACCCCCTCAAAAGTGTGCAACCAAATCCGACTTGTCTCAGATGCAGAACCAGTTGAATACCCTCATGCAATGGTTCAATGAATTGGAAAGTTCATTAAAAAGAAGGAATCTAAAGGGCATCAACAAGGCGATGGTCCTAGCATAAATGAGAGTTGCACACAAGCTACCCACAACATTCCTAGGGTAATTTAATTGACTAGATTTCATTTAATTTCCCCTTATTTTAATTATAGTCATAAACTTATATGTTTTAACTAACACTTAGGGAATTAATACTTCCAAATTATATATGGGTATCCCATCTAAGTGATTAATGAGTATTGGTAAAGTGCACAACTTACCAACTGTTATGCTACACAATACATTTATCTCCCCCAATCATATGAAGGTGGAGATTGATGCTGCAATCGATGGTAATGCATTGCTACCAATTCCTCTCGATGAGGATACTGTGGGAGGGACTAAAGGTACTTATGTGGCCCGGCCAATAAACCTTGTAGTTGTAGATCCTCCTAAGGTGTAATTTTCAATACATTAAGTTATACTCATTCATATTATATTTTGTATTAATTGATATGTTTTGTATTGAAAATTGAAGGTACATGAACACTCTGGACCCAAAGAAAAGGAGTTAGATGGCTGAATGGCATCTCTACCTATACAAGAAAATGTTCATGTATAGAAAAAGGCCAAAGTGATGAAGTCAGCAAAAAAATTAGTAAGCCACGGTCTATGCCTAAAGGATCTTCGGGGGATGAAATATCCAAGAAGATCAAGTTTTATACTCAACTGATGAAGCTTATACTTCTAATATCAATGCCCGATGAAGTCTTCGGGTATAGTGCCCTAGAATTCATTGGCTTTGATGATGTTAAGTAAGTATATAAACAAGGTTGGATAAGTTCATTTGTCATATGTGTATATATGAGGTAAATTATATATATTTTTAACTTCTCCCTTTTGCATTAAATTAATCATTGGTGTTGTAATTAGCTGACATTGATGTTATACGTTAGATACTTGTATGACAATCTTATTGTGAAATATAAAAAGAAGGTGATGTTCTTGCCCCTACAATATACAACATTGGTGATGAGTAACCCCAATGAAAAGAAGAAGAATGGAGGGGGCGGCCATAACGTGTAGGTGATATGCTCATCAAACATAAAGATAAGGTCAATTTATTCCCTGCAAATTTTAATATCATGTGAGCTTTTTTTATAAACATAATTTAATTGTCTTCAGTATCTTTGTGCTTAGAATTTCCTAACCATATTTAATTTAATTGATATGATTTGTTATGCAACATTGACTTTTGATTGTCATTAATCGGATTGAAGATCAAATAAATTATTTGGATTCTTTGAGACATGGTGATCCGAACAAGTACTCGTTTTGAAGGAAATCTTCATTATGTAAGTGGACTACTCATTTAAACTTTCTGATTTTTATTACACTTTCATTTTTTGTAGTAATAAAGTACATTTTATATTGTATAGGGCTGCAAATTTACATATTCCAAGTTCATTTTAAATCTACATCAAACAACATCAAATGAACTCTTGTGAAGGTATTGCCACATATGTTTAACAATTATATTGTAGTATTCATATTTCAAGTAAATGTACTTATATGTTTATTCATTTAAATTGTAGATCCCCTGCCCAATCAACGACAAAGAGTACGGCTATTGTATGTTGTACTTCAGGAAGGAAATCATTCAGTAGCGGTCAGGTTCAGTCCAGTTTGATGTAGAGCAATACACAAATGGCCAAATTATCCAGCTTAGGGAGAATTGATCAAATTTTGTACCTATTGTTGTTATTAGTGACTAGTTTAGGGGTTTCAATGTTTAGATTGTAGCTTAAGAAATTAGATTGTAAGCTTAGGGAATACAACGTCACCAAAAAGAAGAAAAGGAAGAATACTTATGAAGACAATGAAGATTCAAGCTTCAAGATATTCAAGACTTTTAGTCTAAGTCTAAATAGGAACTTATACTCTATACTCTTTAATATATACTAGTAGTATTGCTCAAAATATTTTTAAAGAATTGAAATACTTCTAGTTTAAATAAAACAATTTTCAAAAATAGTGTGTAACGGGTTACATCATCTAAGTAACAGGTTACGAGTGTGAGGAAAGAGTTACCAATTTAAAACTGATCAGAGTAATACATTATTGTCTATGAGTAACAAATTACCACTGTTATTAAAATTGAGTAACCGACTACTCAACTTGTTGTAATTGATTACTCTAATTCAAAAATAAATGATCAGTAGACAGAACATTTGGGTAATCGATTACTCAATGTTGTAATCGGTTACTGGGAGTTGTTGCATCAGATTTTCAAATTCAAAGTGAATGAGTTTCAACCCAAAAGACATTGTTTCATTCCAATCAATTCCTACCCTTTCAAAGAGACATTTTGGCTGGTTTGAAAGCCAATATAAAGGAATTGAAACTCATAATCACAAAACACGACTTTCATACAACTCTCACACGAGTCTGAAAAATTCTCTCACTATTTTTCTACACTTTTGCACTCAGTTCTTAAACTTTCAAAAGAGAATTTTTCTAAGTTACTTGAAGTAATTGTTTCAAAGTTTTACAAACCTATTGAGCAATATAACTTAGTATACAAGATAGTTATTGGATTGTAAGTGATATTACATTTCATACTTATAAAGGCAATCCATGCCATTGTTGTAATCCTTCAATCATTATAAATACTTTCTTTCACGGGGTGTGATAAGAAAGAGGATAGAGTTACTTGGATTGGTGTTTTCCAAGGTGATAAGTATTAGTGCGTGTGTAAGATACATAGAAGTCTTGGGGTGAGATATTGTAATTACAACTCATAATATTTAGTGGAAAATCTCTTGTACTGCAAGAGTACTAGACGTAGCCTTCGGTGGACAAGAACGTGAACTAGTATAAAGTTCTGGTGTACTCTCTTCTCTCTTTATTTCTTCAATTATTTACTTGTTATTTTATGCAAATTATTTCCGCTGCTCTTAACTCTTGATATTGCAGAAAAAGTTGCCATAATTTTAAAGTCAACTAATTCACCACCCCCTCTTAGTTGCAATCTCATTTTTACAATTGGCACCAGAACTATTTTTTGAGTAAGTTATTCTCAAGTCTGATCCTATATTGAAGATGGCCTCAAGATCATTCCTAGGAGAAGGTTCCAACATCAACTGCCCTCCAAGCTTTGTTGGAGAGTGCTATGATTTCTGCAAAATCAGAATAAGAATCTTCATAGAATCTCAAGACTTAGATATATGGGATTCAATAGAAGAAGGTCCACTCATACCATACATGGTTGTTAATGGGGTTAAACAACCAAAACCAAAATGTTCATGGACCGATGAAGATAAAAATAAATTCCAATAGGACCTTAAAGCCAAAAACATTATTGTGTCAGCTCTAGAAGAAAAAGAATTCCTTAGAGTGTCAAGTTGTAAAACATTGAAAGAAATTTGGGACACTTTAGAAAGGATATATGGAGCCAAAGAAGTACAAAGGTCTACAACGAATGGTGAAGCATCCACATCAAAGCAAAAATATACATGCTCTATATGCAGAAAACTATATCATCTTGAATGTGCTTGTCCCGCCCTAAAAAGCATCATACTTTCAAAAGAAAGAAGGACAAGAAGCGTATAAGAACAAATGTTATATCAGAAGATAAAGATCATGGTTCAAATGCAGAACTCGGAATTAAGGAGCAATCACATATTTCCTTGATGGCTTCACACAATTCAAATGATGATTATGATTTTAGTAACTCTGAACCAAATGATACTTTTTCATATGATGAGTTACAAAATGCTTTCAATGATTTACATCAGGAATATGTTAAGCTTTCCAAACTTTTCCTGAAACAGAAAAATGAAATTTCTATTTTGGAAAGGCATAACAAAGATCTAAAGAAAGATATTGAAAAACCCACTTCTTCCTCATGTCAAAAATGTGTTGCTCTTGAAACTAAAGTTTCAACATTAAGTCTTGAAATTAATAAACTCAACAAGAGCAGTCACAATTTAGACAAGATCATAAAAGTCCGAAGACATTCAACAGA
>NW_017721699.1:0-1326 GCF_001865875.1 Lupinus angustifolius | reverse complement strand
AAATTGGTCACACACCTAACACTTGTCATATTATAAAATATGGTGTTTCATCTGGCCAATACAAATGGATAGAAAAAGGTGTTAACCACGCAGGACCCAAATCACATTGGGTACCTAGAAAATCTTTTTAATTTTTTTTGTAGGAAAATTTGAGAGCCGCCTCCAACTTATGATACTTGGATAGCGGCTGCTCAAAACATATGATGGGAAATAGAAACAAGTTTTATGTCCTCACTCCAAGGGACAAAGGCTATGTCACTTATGGTGATAACAACAAAGGAAGAATTCTTGGAGTTGGTAGAATTGGCAAGCAATCCTCAACAACCATAGAAGGTGTATTATATGTTGAAGGGCTCAAGCACAATCTTGTAAGCATAAGTCAATTATGCGACAAAGGCTTCCATGTGGCATTCTATCCAGATAAGTGCATCATTGAAAGTAGGAACTCTCAAAACTCTAAACTCATTGGTAAGAGGATAAATAATATATATATGATTGACATAGACTCTTCCTTACCAATAACATGTTTAGTTGTAAATGATAATCAGGATGCATGGCTTTGGCATAGGAGAATTGCTGATATACATATGGACCATTTGAATAAACTTATTAAGAAAGACTTAGTTGTTGGTTTACCAAAAATGAAATTTGTTAAAGACAAACTTTGTAGTGCTTGTCAAATGGGTAAACAAACAAAAACTTCTTTTAAACCTAAGCATATGGTTTCTTCCGACAGACCATTGCAGTTACTACAAATGGACGTATTTGGCCCCTCAAGGACAAAACGTTATGGTGGTAACTACTATGCTCTTGTTATATTAGACGATTTTTCGAGATAAAATTGGACTCTCTTCTTCAGAATGAGACATTCAAAGCCTTTAGCATTTATGCTAAAAGAGTCCAAAATGAAAAATCACTAAAAATCGCTGCTATGAGAAGTGATCATGGGGGAGAATTTCAAAACTCTTCTTTTGAAGAATTCTGTGATGATCTTAGCATCAGTCACAATTTTTCTACTCCTAGAACACCACAATAAAATGGTGTCGCAGAGAGAAAGAATCAGTCTTTAGAAGAACTGGCTCGTATAATGTTGAATGAAACTAACCTCCCAAAATATTTATGGGCTGATGCAGTAAGTATTGCATGTTATGTTTCAAACTGAGTTCTTATAAGACCAATTCTTAAGAAAACCCCTTATGAACTCTTCAAATGTATAAAACTAAACATTTCTCATTTGCATGTATTTGGTTGTAAATGTTTTGTTTTAAATAATGGTAAGGATAACTTAGGCAAATTCAAAAGCTGACGAACAAATCTTGCTAGCCT
>NW_017721698.1:12384-32775 GCF_001865875.1 Lupinus angustifolius | reverse complement strand
TCTTACGAGTAAAGCTTATAGAATTTTTAATAAAAGAACTCTAGCCATGGAAGAATCTGTTCATGTATCTTTTGATGAAACCAATCTTGAGATAAAGGATGGGTTAACTCCTGATAAGGAGGAATTGCCAAGTTCTTCTTCAAATGAAATTTCTATTATTGAACCTACAACTGATACTGAGCATTTGAAAATGAATGATAATCTACCCTCTCAAAAGGAGCATATTCATTCAGAGTTACCAAAAGAATAGAGAACTCATCGATACCATCCTATTGACAACATTATTACTGAATTAAATACGAGTATCACTACCCAACGAATGCTTGATAAGGCATGTCTAAACATGGCTTTCATCTCTCAAATAGAGCCCTCCAAGATTAATGAAACAATCGAGGATGAACACTGGATTCTTGTTATGCAAGAAGAATTAAACCAGTTTGAGAGAAATGAAGTTTGGGAACTTGTTCCTAGACCGAAAAACAGGCATGTTAATGGAACGTATTGGGTATTTCGTAATAAATCTGATGAAAATGGTATCATTGTTAGAAATAAAGCAAGACTAGTAGCCCAAGGATACAATTAGGAAGAAGATATAGACTTTGATGAAACCTTCCCTCCGGTTGCTAGACTTGAAGCTATTAGGCTATTACTTGCAAATGCCTCTCTTTGAATTTTCAGTTATATCAAATGGACGTAAAGAGTGCTTTCCTCAACGGCTAAATTCAAGAAGAAGTGTTTGTTGAACAACCTCCTCGTTTTTAAGATTACAAACATCCTTCTTATGTTTACAAATTAAAGAAAGCTCTCTATGGCTTAAAGCAAGCTCCTCGTGCATGATATGATTGTCTAACTAAAATTCTACTTGAAAAAGGTTTTAGTAAAGGAAAGGTCGACACTACACTCTTTATAAAAAGAATAAATCATCATACTCTACTTCTTCAAATTTATGTAAATAATATTATTTATTTTTTCTACTAATGAGATTTTGTGTAGTGATTTTGGCAATATGATGCAAGGAAGTTTGAAATATCTATGATGGGGAAGTTAAATTACTTCATTGGACTACAAATCAAACAACTTGATAATGGGATTTTCGTAAGTCAATCCAAGTATTGCAGAGATTTGCTAAAAAGATTTGACATGGATGGCTGCAAGCCAATAGCTACTCCTATTGGATCTGGTACTTACATTGATATGGATGAAGCAGGGAAATACATTGAAATATCAAAGTATCGAGGTATGATTGGATCTCTTTTATATCTAATTGTTAGTAGACATGATATCATGTTTAGTGTATTTTTGTGTGTTTGCTATCAATCTAAACCAAAAGAAACACACTTAGTTGCTATTAAGAGAATCATGAAATATCTTAAAGGTACATCTAACGTTGGGTTGTGGTATCCAAAAGGAAGTTTATGTGATTTGGTTGGATATTCGGGTTCAGATTTTGTTGGGTGCAAATCTGAGAGGAAAAGTACAAGTGGTACTTGTCATATTTTGGGAAATGCTTTAGTTTTTTGGTCTTGCAAGAAACAAGCATGTGTAGCCCTAAGCACGCTGAAGCTGGATATATAGCAGCATGTAGTTGTCGTGTCCATGTGTTGTCGCTCAAACAACAGTTACGAGATTATGTCTTAGAATTGGGGTGCAATCCATTAAAATGTGACAATACTAGTGCTATAAATCTAATAAAGAATCATGTTATGCATTCTAGAATAGACTATGTCCAAAAGAAGGATGTGTCGGTAGAAGTTGTTTGTACTCATCACCAACTAGCAGATATCTACTATCTTTAAGAATAGAAGGGGCTGATGTTATTACCAAAATAGACATTGCCTTTCATTGACACTTGGATTTTAAAGGGGTATATATGTAATGATATATTTTATTTATTTCAAAATATTATAAAATGAAATTATGTTTAGTATATTACTGAAAAGTATATATCACTTTACTTATGGCTTTAGTATAGGCAGGGTTAGAAATGTAAATTGCATGAGAAAAAATTGAAACTGAAAAGACATTTCATTTTCAAATTTATCATTATTTACATCTCTATCTTCCTTCATTTCCTTCTCTCTCTCTCTTTCTTTCTTCTTCACTATTCTCTATTTCTTTTCTTCCTCATTGAAAGTTTCCTTTTTTTTTCTTCCTCAGGAAATGTTCTTCATTTTTGCTTCAACGAACTTATTTCTTCATCCTTGCCATAACTACTTTACCCATGAATGAGATCGGCGTGTACTATGTTCGCATGTATGATTTTTTCTTATAATTTCTTTATCATCAAATCTTATAACTTCTACTTTTTTTTGTGTTTAAAGAGTTGAAGAGTTACAGCAATGTTCACTCAAATCTATGGTTTTTCATGTTTTTGTTGTTCAGTTCAATCTTTTGCCTTACAATTTCTTTAACCATCAGATCTTATGACTTCTATTTTTTTTTTGTTTAAATAGTTACAGCAATGTTCACTCAAAGGTATGATTTTTCATGTTGTTATTGTTTAGTTCAATGTTTTCCCTTACAAGTTTTTTATCATCTGATCTTATAATTCTATTTTTTTGTGTTTAAAGAGTTGAAGAGTTACAACAATGTTCACTCCAAGGTATGGTTTTTTATGTTCTTGCTGTTTAGTTTTAGTCTTTTCATTTATGTTTGATGAAGCTTTTTCTATTTTTTTCAGTTCAAGGTAACATTTTTATAAGAGTTCAAAATAACAGTTTTTGTATTTGTTAAGATAACATTTTGACTATCAAACACTAGAGCTTCCATTGTGCACTGTCACTGATCTGTAAAAACACTTAGATTAGTCATTTTAATATAATAATTTTATTATTTTAGAGAAATGATTTATTTCTTATAATTATTTTATTGCCTTTAATGTATTTTGTTATTAAAATTTTGTATTATTGTATTTCATGTTATTTTGTGATGTACATATTTTGTCTCTCACTCACTCTCTTCTATTTTAATCACTTCTCTATCTATTATTAAATAGGCATTTCAGATTTATTTAATAACCTATGTTTGTGTGTTTTGGTGTGAGAATCTTCTACTCTATGATGTCGCCACTTGGTAATATTATTTGGACGAGTGTCTTCTGATAATACCATAAAGTGACATTTTTATTAACATTTATGAGATAATCCTTCATAACATTTTTATTAACAAATTAAGTTGCTATTTTATAATTAAATTTATGGAAAATACTCTACTACCCGTGCGAATGCACGGGTATCCTACTAGTATTCACTAAACCCTTGGCTAAAGAACGTTTTTATAAAATTAGACGAGAATTAGGCATTCTTGATGAAGCTTACTTATCTTAATATGATTATATGTATACTTCATCATGTTTATCTCATGCCTACTTGTACTTAAAAGTGCTTATTTATGTTTAAATATTTCAAATTTTGGGTTAAAAATGTTTTTCATAGCTTAAAATTGCCTAAAAATAAGTTTTTCTAGGGTTAGTAATCGATTACACTAGAGAGTAACCGATTACAGGGTGGAAAATCGTATTTCAATAACCGATTACTCAAAATGAGCAACCAATTACTCAATGTTGTTGTTTGAAAATTTTAGAATTTTTAATTTGAGTAATCGATTACTCTGTACCATTATATATGTATTTTTTCTGTATTTTTTAAACTTTTCCAAACTCATCTTCTTCATCAACTCGTGTTCTCTCTTGCTCAACCCTCTCGGACCCTCAAATCTTCGTTTTTGATCTGTTTTGGGTGATTTTTGTGTCCATTCATATCATATTTTCAATTCTAAGCACTTCTACACTATCATTTTCATGTTTAGTGGCCTAAATCAAAAACCCCCAAAATTTTCAAAAACCCCCAGAATTTTCAAAAACCTAAAAACTCAAAAACCTCAATCCATGGCTTCCTCTTCTAGATCAAAGAAGCAATGCACCAATCCTACTCAAACGAAGCAAGAAACTTCATCCTTGGAGTCTAACCCTCTTGACTTAACACGGCTTCTAGAAAATGATGAGCAACGTATAATCTTTGAGGGGCACTTCCATGGTCGCACTATCTTCACTCCCAAATATAGTAATCTCGGGAATTTTGAGTTTAAAGATTTTCTATTTCCTTATCTCTTGAGACAACAAAACCTTTTCGATTTCTGTTGTGAATCAAATGAAATTTATCCTGAACTGATTAGAGTATTTTACTGTAACATGAACTTTAGGAAAAACCATCTTACTCCCTATGTAAAATGAAAATACTTTGGATTTGAAAACCATGAGTTCATTGTGCTGTAACATACCCTATCAGGGGAGCATTGCAGGCTTCGACCTTGTATGTGAATGGGAAAACTATGATCGAAAAGATTTTTATTATTCTCCGTGTAAAATTACCAAAGAGGAAATAGAAACGCTTAAGCAAGAGAGTTATGGTGAAACTGTTAAAAATAGAGATATCCTATCTACTGGACAGCTCAAGCTGGAAGACCGTTTGCTTCATTATTTTCTGAGCTATGTCATCTTACTAAAATTTTCAAACCACTCTTAAATAAGTGACATAGAACTCCAATTGATGTATGCTATGAAATTTAATATGAAAATCAATTGGACTCTAATGATAATGAGACAAATGTAGTCTGTAAGAGGAACCCAAAGCCCTTTGTCATATGCAATCTTCATAACAAAAATCCTTGAGCATTTCGGCGTTTATCAAAAATCCTCATATGCTGTCATGCCTACCAATCAGATGATAATGGATGAGTTATTCTCTCTTAGAGGCTACATCACTCATTGGATGGACGCCTTTGATACACATAATCAATAAATCCAGTTTGAACTTCATCATCTCTCTTCTAAGCTGAGTAGCATGGACATTGATGAAGACAGTTCTGAGCCTGAGTCTTAGACTTTATCTGTTGTTAGGATTTTCTGGTTGTAATGTTAATTTCTCCTGGTTTTGGACAAATTTCTATTATGTTGTCTGTATTGTTGTTTGCATTGTTAATGCTTGAACATCTTTTTACTTTTATGATATTGCTCAAATTCCGTTATATGTTGATATCCATATTATTATATGTTATATATATCCTATTGCATGTATGCTATATATATTATGCTGGACTCTTGGCTTTTCTACTTTTTGATGAAGTCAAAAGGGGGAGAAAAGTCGGGAGAGTGTATTTTCTATTTAAAACATTTCAGGGACATAACTCCAAATGAAAGGGGGAGCAACCAAAATAAGGAGAGCATACTCAAGACAAGTCAAGAATATCAAAAAGAATGCTGCTCTCAGATAACTACATTGTTAAGAAGATATTGGTTTGTCATCATCAAAAAGGGGGAGATTGTAAAGAAGATCTCTGCTCCTGACCTTGGCACGATTTTGATGAAGACAACAACATCACAAAAAAGAAGAAAAGGGAGAATACTTATGAAGACAATGAAGTTTGAAGCTTCAAGATATTCAAGACTTTTAGTCTAAGTCTAAATAGGTACTTCTATCCTATACTCTTGTAAAGTGATATTACATTTCATACTTGTAAAGGCAATCCAAGCCACTGTTGTAATTCTTCATTCATTGTAAATACTTTCTTTCACGAGGTGTGATATGAAAGGGGATAGAGTTACTTGGAAATGTATTTTCCAAGGTGATAAGTATTAGTGAGTGCGTAAGGTACATAGAAGTCTCGGGGTGAGATATTGTAATTACAACTCATAATATTTAGTGGAAAATCTCTTGTGTTGCAAGAGTACTAACCGTAGCCTTCAGTGCACAAGAAGGTGAACCAGTATAAAATTCCAGTGTACTCTCTTCTCTCTTTATTTCTTCAATTATTTACTTTTTATTTTCTGCAAATTATTTTAGCTGCTCTTAACTATTGCAGAAAGTCTATACAAAGGCATTGAATCTCACATACAAACACACACAACTCTCATACAAATTTCAAATGCTCTTACACACATTCTGAAATAATTTTTTGCATTTTTGGCAACATGTTCTTAAACTTTCAAAGTTAATTTTTCTGAAGTTGCTTAGTGTTTCAAGTTTACCAACTTATAAAAAGCATTAATACTAAGTATACAAAAGAGTTGATTGGATTGCAATTTACATTACTTTCAAACTTGCAAAGGCAATTCCGCCATTGTTGAACATTCTTCATTGTTATTGCAAAATACTTTCTTTCACAAGGGTATGATAAGAAAGGGGATTAGAATCACTTGGAAAGGTCTTTTTCCAAAGGTGAATAAGGATTAGAGAGTGTGTAAGGTACATAGAGATCTCGGGGTGAGATATTGTAATTGTCACTCATAATCTTTAGTGGAAATATCTCTTGTGCTGCAAGAGTACTAGATGTAGCCTTCGGTGGACAAGAATGTGAACCAGTATAAAAATCCTTGTGTATTCTCTTCTCCCTTATCTCTTTGATTTTTACTTGTTAATTTTCTACATATATTTTCCGCTGCACATTAACTCTTGATAGAAAAAGTTGCCATAATTTTAAGTAACTAATTCCCCCCCCCCCCCCTTAGTTGCAATCTCATTCTTACACTCTATATGTGTTCTCTTTCCTCAGTAATCTTAGGATAATCCTGCCTACTGAGAGTAACTCCATATCCTATAGGTAAATAGTCTCTTTTGGAGTTGTCCATATTATACCTCTTCAAGATGGTATCAATGTACAAGGATCGGGAGAGTCCAAGCATTCTTTTGTATCTATCTCTATAGATCTTTATTCCCAGAATAAAAGCTTCTTCTCCCAGATCCTTCATGGAGAACTGTTTTGATAACCAAGTCTTTGTAGATTGCAATGCCGGAATATCATTTCTTATGAGTAATATGTCATCAACATATAGGAATAGGAAGATGATCATGCTCCCACTAACCTTTTTGTAAATACAAGGTTCTTCTTCACATCTTACAAAACTAAACATTTTGATTGTGTTGTTAAAGTGAATATTCCAACTTCTACAAGCTTGCTTTAATCCATAAATGGATCGTTGTAGCTTACAAACTTTATTATGATCAGACATAGGTGTGAATCCTTCGGGTTGTGTCATATACACATCATCTTTCAACTCTCCATTAAAAAAAGTTGTTTTCACATCCATCTTCCATATTTCATAATCATGGTATGCTGCTATAGCAAGTAGAATCCGAATCGATTTGAGCATTGCCATAGAAGAATAAGTCTCTTCATAATCTATTCCTTCTTTTTTACGATATCCCTTAGCAACAAGGCGAGCTTTATAAGTCTCAACCTTTCCATCTCCTCCAATCTTTTTCTTGTAAACCCATTTACAACCAATTGGTTTTATGTCCTTTGAAGCCACAACTAAAGTCCATACTTTGTTGGTCTTCATGGCTTCCATTTCAGATTTCATGGCTTCTTGCCACTTCCAATGGTCCAAGCTTTGCATGGCCTCTTCATAACATTTGGGTTCATCATCAATATGATAATCCTCATTTGCTATTGTATCTTGCACTATCAAGTTTAATCTATCTGGTGCATGATGTGATCTCGTAGATCTTCTCAAAGACACTTGTGCATCTGAATCCCCTTGTTCGGGATTCATTGGTTGTTCCATTTGTTCCTGAACTAGTTCAGTAACCTATTCTTGAACTGCAACCGGGTATTGAACCATAACATTTGACGGTGGTAACCTTTTTGTTGGACTTAAAACATCTAAGAAATTTTGCTCAAGTTCATATCATGTTCTTGAGCATTAAATGTTTCATTGGCTTGTTGATCTTCATCAGGCATTATTTTGCAACAGTGAATTCCTTCTACAAGAAATTCTCTTTCTAAAAAAGTTCCTCCTCTTGCCACAAACACTTTATGGTTAGAAGGGTGGTAGAAACAATATCCCATTGTTTCCTTAGGATACCAAATGAATCTACCCTTGTCAGACCTTGCTTCAAGTTTATTCGTTTGTAATCTCTTAACATAGGCTGGGCATCCCCAAATTTTAATGTGTTTAAGGCTTAGTTTGCGCCCTTTCCATATCTCATATGGTGATGTAGAGATAGATTGTGTGGGAACTTTATTTAACAAATAATTTGCTGCTTCCAAAGCATATCCCCATAAGCATTTTGGAAGATCGGTGAAACCTATTATGGATCTAACCATATCTAATAAGGTTCGATTTCTTCTTTCAGATACACCATTATGTTGTGGTGTACCTAGAGGTGTCCATTGTGAGAGAATTCCATTCTCTTTCAAATAATCAAGAAAATCAGCATTAAGATATTCTCGCCCTCTATCAAATCTTTGCATCTTGATACTTTTATCAGTTTGCTTTTCCACTTCACTTTGAAATCTTTTGAACATTTCAAACGATTCAGATTTATGTTCCATGAGATATAAAAAACCATATTGCGAAACATCATCAGTGAATGTAATATAATAAGAATATCCTCCTCTAGCTTGAATTCTCAAGGGCCCACAAACATCAGTATGATTTAGTCCCAACCATTTAGAGGCTCGTTCTCCATTTCCAATAAATCGAGATTTGGTCATTTTGCCTTTGAGACAAGATTCACAAGTCATGTATGATTCATAATCATAATTTTCAAGGTAACCTTCCTTGTGCAACTTGTTAATACTTTTCTCACCAATATGATCGAGTCTACAATGCCAAAGATATGTTTTGTTTACTTGATTATCCCTTTCTCTTTTAAGACTAGAAATATGCATAATTGAATTAAAACGCACTTCAGGTAAGACATAAATGTCGTGTTGGATATACTCATTCGCATAAAATATGTCATTATTATAAATTGGGAAAACACCTTTATTAAAAACAAAGCGATAACCATAAACATTCAACGTTGAAATTGAAATAATGTTCGAAACAAAATTAGGAACATAGTAACAATTTTCCAAGACTAGTACATTGTCAGTCGACATTATTAATGACACTATTCCTATAGCCTTGGTTGTAACACTTGCTCCATTCCCCACTTGGAGATTGATTTCTCCCTTCTTCAACCATCTAGTTATTTGTAGTCCCTGCAACGAATTGCAGATGTCTCACCTTGTTTCTTTTCTTTCAAAGAATCAAGATATTTGCGGCAATTCCTCTTCCAGTGTCCCTTCTCCTTACAGAAGAAACATTCAGCATTCTTTTGGTCAACACCACCTTTCTTGTCTCTAGGTTTGGTCACACCACCTTTAGGCACGAAAGGCTTCTTCGTGGACTTGTTATTCCATTTGCCTTTTTTCTTATTGGACTTTCCAACTACCAAGACAAATCCTTGGTTCTTTCTAGAGTCAATCTGATTTTGATAGTCAATTAACATATTCATCATCTCATGCAAGTCACAATCCATCTTATTCACGTTAAAATTAACAATGAATGGTGAGAATGAATTAGGGAGTGACTGTAGATCAAATCTTGGGATAACTTCTTCCCAAGTTTGCAGCTCAACTTCTCAAGTTGTTCCATAAGACTAATCATCTTCAGAACATGAGGTCCTACCTGAGCATTCACATTCAATATGGACCTAAATAGAGTCTTAGACAACTGATATCTAGTTGTCCTACTTTATGCACCATACATCTTCTTAACATGTGCGATGATATTAGTTGGGTTCATATCCTCATGTTGTCTATGGAGTTCAGGACTCATTGATGCTAAGATGAGGCATTTTGTACTCATCAAGTCGTCTAAGTACTTCTTATAAGTAAAAAATTCATCAACATCATCTTTATTGACTGGTTCAGACATAGCAGGCTTATCGATCATATCGATAAGTTTCTCGTGCATGAGAACGATTCTCAGAGTTCGATACCAGTCATGAAAGTTGTTTCCAACTAACTTTTCATCTGCAAGTATCGAACATAATGATAAAGAAGACATGTTGATATATGTATACATAGTTAAACAAATATGTGAGAACATATTAATGAAAAGAGATATATCACAAATAAAATACTCTCACTTACTACAATAGCAATTTAAGAAACAAAAATTTCTTCTAGTGGAAATATAAAATAAATGCCTTTAAAATTGTGAACAAATACTTGGTTGTCAAGTCATTTCTAATGAACATTTTAAGACAAATGTATCACATACAATTTTCTTCAAAATAATAAATAACAAATAGCTACTTGTTTGTCAGGTCATTTATATAAGTATAATTGAATTAATCTTTACACTCCCTAAGTAGTCTAGGCGATTAGTGATAAAATTAATTTTATTGATAGATTGGTATCACATACTATGTTAATCATCTTAATTACAAGTCCCCTAGTAGTCAGACCGTCTCTTGAAATTAAATAATTAACACACTCTTAAAAAATGTATCTTATACAAAATAATTTTAAGAACGTTAAAATATTTTGTCCATCACCCCTCATCATATGAAACTTATGATTAATATATATACAAATATATAAATTCTGGAATTTGTAACTGTGATATATAAATCGAATTTATATATTAGTACACTAAGTAATCATTATTAATTAATAACTATCGAGTCATATATTGTAAACTAATATATTGTTGTAAACATTTATTCATATGTTTCTAACTCATATAATCAACTCACCCAAGTTTAGCTTTTTATTAGTGTGACAATCAACATGTTAACAAAAACAATTCACTCACTGTGAATTAAAACCCAATCATTGAGTGAAAAATGCAAACAACAAAAGCCAATATATTCAGTATGTCACAGTATTCTAATCATATGATTAAACATATTCATATATAACTATTATATATTAACAACAACACATATTGATCTCTACGCTCTTGTAGATGCAATATTTAAAATATTAATAACATAACTCATTATATGTATATGTTGGATATAAACTCTACACAATCCAACACCTTAAAGTCATATGATGAATGTAAAAGCCAATAACTATGTGACCAAATCAACAAAATAATCAGTGTGTGAATAAAAATTAAGAACATTCAACACATTGTATAAAAAATTCACAATCCACCAATTTGCATTTTACACTCAATAAAGTTTAAGGGTTTGAATAATTTTAAGAATTGTTCATATCTCAGTCCCAATAATTTCATGCAACCACCATGTGATGAAATAAAAAAAAATATTCATAACCCAAAATGTTCAAGTCATCATTGTCTCAATAATTTAATCAGTTTTAAAAAAACCAATTAACATTGCAACATAAATTAAAACACAAAAAACTTGCTCTGATACCAATTGAAGGTTTATTAAGCGTGTTCATAACATACACATCAGAAAATAATTCAACCATTTGTGTTAAAATATGCATACACTATAATAAGTAGACAAAAATGTTTGTAAAAATACCTCAGGAGACTGGGATGACTTTCACATATGTTCTACTTCAAAAGTATGAAGGTCCTACATGCGTATCCACACTAAGACCAATCCTTGTTGTATCAACACTTGATCCATGGAGCAAAAATTCAACTCAAATAAAACCAAAATGAAAGGATTGAAAGAAAGAAATATGATTATTTGTATATTGCTTATGTTACTTTCTACGATGAAAGTTACGTGAGTTTTGGTTTATATAAAACCAAAACCTCCTTCAATTCATTTAGTGTCAATTAACAACTCATTTATTTGGCATAAATTTTGGTTTATAATATATAAAATCAAAACCTCATTCGATCCATTTAGTGCCAACTAACAACCCATTAATTTAGCATAAATTTTGGTTTTTGGTTTTCAAAATTGACTACATGTTTTAAACCTTTAAAATATTACAATTAAGTTTCACTTAATTATATTAAAGATGACTGAATAATATTATTTGTATTTTTGGTGCTAGCAAAACATACAATAATATTCCACTTAAAAGTAAATATACAAAATTAAACTATTGAATTTGGATATTTTCTCGTCCAACAAAAATCAGAACACTCGTTAGTGTGTGATCTCATAGGCTCATTACTAAACTGGTAGTAAATTAACTCATTAATTTGAAAATCAAGGTTGACATCTAGTAACATTCCTTAACGACAAGATAGAAATGAAATAATATATTTTACTTTAGAACCATTAGAAGATTAATATAATATTTCCTCTCATCTTTATAACTCTATGTTAACTCTAGAATATGGAATAATTGTCAAATTCTAATAAGTTAACTCATAGTGAATGACTTAAGAAACTCATTTCTTCATTCATTCAATTCCACTTGGCCAAGGTCTTTATTCCTATAGAGCTCAAACTCATTACCATGATTTGATCAACTCTTTCTTGATTAATCCCTAATTCTACAATGATTTAATTATACCAAATAGTCATTCAACTAATATCATAAGGCATTAGGTGTCCGATATCACAATATAATAAATAACTTGTTAATTACTATGGTAATCTCAAGTCTAAGGAAAATATATGTTTCTTCATAAGAATATCTTATTGACAATTCAAAGGTAATATATTAACCATTAGGAATTCTGCTTTGAGTCAGTTCAATGGTCATATCTCTATATGCACCATTTATATGTGTAATTTAATAAATGCGATCTATTAATCTTTATCTAATAAAGATCATTACATATATATTGATCTATCTGGATTGATAGTCTTCTAAGCTCAATAATCCTATGATCAAGAACAATTAAGATTAAAATTAAAAAAGATTTATTTCTCATTATTATAATCTCTATTATAATAATAACTCTCTAATTTTAATCAATGACCTTTCATTTTAATTATTTTGACAAACAATGATTATGATATTAAGATAATAATACATATAACTTTATTATTATAAACATGACAAATTGGTTCTTGGGCATACATTATATCCCAACAGATATAAAAACACTTAGCCTCTAGATCTTCTTGAATGTTTGTGCTTGAGTGAACTTGAGTTTTGACTTTGTTATTGACTTTGTTGTTTGTTGATTTTTTCATGCCTTCAAGTTTGTCCTTGATATACAACATTTGTCTTCGTCAATCTTTGTTGTCGATCTTTATCTTCATCAACCTTTGTCTTTATCAAAATCTATGTGATGTATGCTTGCATATACAATCTGCTCATTGATGCACCTTGCCTTTACATACATATATATATTCGCATGTGTTTTTTATAAATGTATATATATATATATATATATATGCAGATATAATGTGTACAACAATGAATAACGCATGCTAGGGGAAGCTCTGGAAAGTGTTGTTGTATGTCTATTTACTATATAACAAAAAAAGCTCCTGCTTATGTCATCTTTGGACACGTGTCAAATGCTCAGCCAATTTTTTCCCGCTCAAACAACTCCACATACTTACATTGCAGTGTTTCACACTATATTCAGTTCTCATCAAAACAACATTATATCTTCATGACCTTTCACTCTCCAAAACAACACACACTCATTTCTTCCTGACCATTCCACTCTCCAAAACAACACAAACTCATTTCTTTCTGACCATTCGTTTAACTTTTATCATCACCTACTTGTTTTTCTACAGGGCCATCTAAAAATGAAGGAAATGCTCTAGACTTTAGTCCTCAAAGGTCACTTTTGGATGAAATTGTTGCAGAGCCAGTACCATTTGAGAACTCAGTCAACTCTCCACTTCTATTTCCATTAGTTGCAGAAAAAACATGAAGAAAAGGCCCTCTTGAGGGCTTCAATACGTACAATCATGGGTGGAATATTAGTGACCACTATTATTGGGTTATAAGCTCCTTAAATCATTAGAACTATGTGATATTGTTCAGATTAATGCCTTTATCCGGTTACCAATTTCAATAGATATGTGATATTATGGTTTTCTAAGCTCCAATGAATTTGTAAATTGACAATTCAATTAGTGTTAGCTACTTTGCCATTGTACATTAGTCTTTAAGAACTTTACTCCAGTTTGTGCTATTAGGCACGCCTCTAGGCGCAAATACAAATATTGCACCTTCCATTACCTCTTCTCCTTATTCGGTTCTTGCATGGAGTTCTGAAATGTGAACATATACAATAAAATTAGTTCCACATGTTTATATTTTTATATATTTCATTTTATTTTATCAAATGATTATTACCTTATATTACTAATAGGGGAGAAATTTGTTTACACCTAAATTAAGTTACATCTGTTGATACTTTTGTTCTTCTAAACATGCGTCAAAATTAACTCGACTAATGTGAATGCACGAGTAACATACGCATTTTTAACCATTTGAATGCATGAGTAACATATACGTTTTTAATCATGTGAAAGAACGAGTAACATATGGGTTTTTAATCATGTGAATGCATGAGTAACATGTGTTCTTAACCATATGAGTGCATATGTAATATATGTGTTACTACCATGAAAATGCACGAGTACTATGCGTGTCTTTAACATTGCAAGTGTATGGATAACCTGCATGTTTTTAACCATGTGGCAAAAATTAACGTCCCGTGTGAATGCACGGGTAACTTACTAGTTATACATACAAAAACACTCTTTGTAGGTAACTTAGATGTATGTATAACATTCAACAACGCTCCCTATAAGGAGCACTGTCATATGTATCACATATAACAACACTTTATAGAGGGACACTGTTATAATTGCAACATACAACAGTACTTCATATAGCCATTGTTGTTATATTTATAATATATTTAATAGTGCTTGCTAGAGGAGGTGTTTTTGTATGTATCACATACAATGGCGCTCGCGTCTACTCTGTTGAATCATGCCAACATTTTATTACACTCAGATATATAGCACCAAAAGTGCTATTAAATTCAAAAAAATGAGAATTGTTAAATTGTTACTTTAGCGTAGTGATTACATCGTTGGCATTTTATGTTCCATTCTATTGTTAATTTATGATTCTTCTTGCATGAATAGCCTTTTCATTATTCCACGTGCACCTTTTTTTAAAAATCCATTTTTTATCTACAACAAACAAACACATAGTTGAGACGTCCATACAAAAACACTAAAGAAAAAACTTGTTGGTGCCGCAGAAGCGGTCGTTGCACGGAATTGGCTACAAGCAATCAAATAAAGAGCATAAAATAAATAAGAAGAGAAGAAATAAGAGAATTTGTAAAATAGGTTCGGCCAATTGTGCCTACGTCCCCGGGAGAGCTAAGCGGCTACAAAGATATGGGCCAATTGTGCCTACGTCCCCTCACCCTTTATTTGGTAGGATAGAGTTAGAAAAAAGAGAAATGATGTGAGAGGGAAGTAAAAGAGAAATGAGAAATTTCTCACTTTTGATAGAGAGGAAAAAAGAGGGAAATGGTAAAAAAATATGCGAGTCTTATAAAAAAAATTCTCCACTTATGAGAAGACAGTGAGACCAGAAGGAGTAGCTTTAGACAAAAGTTAATAATATCCTCCAATAATTTATCTCCTATGATTTTCTATTTAATTCATAATTATTATTATTATACTTATTAGTTAGTAATTAAAAATTAAAATAATATATATATAATATTTAAATATATTATTCTTTTACTACCTAACAAAAATCAATACTTTTTATCTTATATTCATTTCAATGATATTTTTTATATTTAAAAAAGGGAATAAAATATCTCATAGTAAAAGGAGATAAAATATCTCATTCGGTCACTAATTATGATATGTGTCTTATTTAATCATTGTCTATAAAAATATTTCTAAAACAAAACAAAATAATATACATGACATACTTTTATTGGTTGAAGGAGGTAAGTTATATCCTCATATGAGGAGATACTTTATTCCCTTAAAAAATAATATTTCTAAAACTAAACTAAACAATACATGTGACATACTTTTATTAGTTGGAGGATGTTAAGTTATCTCCTTAAAAAATAATATTGTATTTCTCTTCTTCTTTATTGAATCAATCAAATGAAAGAGAGAAGAAAACACACAACCTTTCTTACATTTCTCACACTATCTTTCTCATATTTCTCACTTCTTTCTTTCTTCACAGTATTTTCTCACATTTCTCACTTCATTCTTTCTTCACCAAATAACAAAAAGAATTTACTCCATTTCTCACTTCTTTCTTTCTTCACACTATCTCTCACATTTTTCTCTACTCATCTACTTTTGTTAAAGCAAAGAGAGCCTTAAGCATAAGGTAATAATGTGAAAATGATAAGGGTAATATGATCATTTTTAAAATTTGGTGTCTTTTTCCTCACTTTCTTCCTACATATGAGGGGAGAATAACGAACAAGAAACTCACCATAATTTGCTCATTCTTCTTTTTTTCTCTACAAAACTAAATGAAAGAAGATACTAAACTCTCATCAATTTCTCACTTCTTATATTCTCTCTTCAACCAAACTAAAATTTATAAGTTCCAACATCATTAGTAATATGAGAGGATCTCAAAGAATAATATTTACTAAAGCTTGTTCAAAGTCTATTAGTTAGTTTTAAAAGAAATATGATATATGAATTTGTCCCACACGGAAGTAAACGTTGCACCCACACCCACTTCTAATAATATAGAATATATAAATTTAAGAAAATATTAGTTCACACCCAATTTAACTTATATTCAATATTAACAATATATTTTTTTAGATCTAACGGATCAAATGAGTAAAACTTAAAAGTTATTTAAGATTTCTCTTTTTTTCTCTCGACACTTATTGCACTCACTCATTTAATATTCGTTGGATATAAAAAAATATAGGGCTGAGATTGAATATAACTAATATAACATAAATAGAGTGTAAATAAATACCTATATATATATTATAGATTCTATTTAGTCTATCCATCAATTAAGAACACTTTTTTAAACACTTCAAACAAATAATATTTATTAAATTTGTCGAGTAACGACGGGATTTATAAATTTCATACCAATTTCAACTCACCTTTTTAATTAAATAATGAAACATAACACCAAAAAAGATGCGCTTCCTGGCATTCACTTCACTACCCCTAGTCTGCTAATAAGGCACATCCAGCCGTTACATAACACTCTCTCTCTCTCCTCTTTCATACTCAACACACTCTCTTTCAACTGTTCTGAATTTGATATTAAAATTTTAAACATTAAAACCCTTCCTTCTTCATTTCTAAGCTCAGGTTTTCACGTTTCTTCTGCATTATCATGTGGCTGAAACCCTAGCTCCGAACTGAACCACCGCGATCTCTCCGGAATATGGGAAATTGCTGCAGATCTCCGGCCGCCGTGGCCCGTGAGGATGTAAAATCCAGCTTCTCCGGACACGATAACGGAAAGCGTGACTCCTCCGTCGCCGCAAAGAAATCTCCGGTGACTGTCCTCGCCGGCGTACCAAAGGAGAATATCGAGGAGAAGTACCTTGTGGACCGTGAGCTCGGGCGTGGCGAGTTCGGCGTGACGTACCTCTGCATCGACCGCGGCTCAAGGGAGCTCCTGGCCTGCAAGAGCATATCCAAACGGAAGCTCAGGAGTGCTATCGATGTTGAGGACGTGCGGCGCGAAGTGGCCATAATGCGCCACCTTCCGCGTAACAACAGCATTGTCAGCCTCCGTGAGGCATGCGAGGATGACAATGCCGTGCACCTCGTGATGGAGCTCTGCGAGGGTGGGGAGCTCTTTGACCGGATCGTGGCACGTGGACACTACACTGAGCGTGCTGCAGCCGCGGTCACAAGGACTATTGTGGAGGTTGTGCAGCTTTGCCACAAGCACGGGGTTATTCATAGGGACTTGAAGCCTGAGAATTTCTTGTTTGCCAATAAGAAGGAGAATTCACCACTTAAGGCTATTGATTTTGGTCTCTCTATATTCTTCAAGCCAGGTAATATGCAAATTCTTTGTTTCAATGTTTCGGAATTAGGAATGTGGATGCTGTATGTTACTGAAGTATATAGTATGGAAGATGGAATCTGAAGAATTTGGATTTGGGATTAGGGTATTAGTTTATTACTTTCTATAACCTCCAAATTACTAAACGTATAGAGTATCGAATGCATTTTATGTTCAATGTATTTACCTCGTAATTTAATACTTTCTCTATTAAGTGTTTAGAGTAGTTTTTAGGCAGATGTATAGATAGAATTATTTGTAATTAACTAATTACATTGAATATGTTCAATTTGAATAAACTCAAATTACGAATGTTTATTTTTTTTGGAATTGGTGATTTGTTTATTACTTATAGGTATCGCTATATTTATCCTTTGATGATAATCCTTCTACTTTTAGTGGCCTCTGGTTATCAAGTTACTCTTTATATGCTGTTCTTATTGTAATGAACCTCGGTATTCAACTTTTACTGATAGCTGCTACACTCTGTAACTTCAGTGGAATCACAGTATTTTATACTGTTCACTGTTCACTGTTCACATATCCTTATAGCTAGCACTAGTTGCTACTACCGCACTATGTAATATGATTGCAGACTAGGTTGTTTAGATGACAATTTAACTCAAACTGATTCTGTGAATTTCTTATTTTTAAATAATTTGTCCAACTCCCCCTCAAGTTGGTGAGTCGATATAGAAAAGGCTTATTATTATTATGACTGAATAATGAATCCTGAACAGGGTTTTACATAATATAGACTATGGGCTTAACATATTATTACTTGCCTAAAACAGCTAAAACTAATTTTTTACAAAATATAGATAAGGTAAAAATAATTTGTCCTAATGACAGTGGTACTGAGTTTCAATTCATACTAATGATTTTAAATAGATTCGGAGAGGAGATCTAGGACAGCCATTTTCCATAAATATTTGTTTTATGGGCATGAACAGTTCTAAATCTGTTATACATTTGTATTTACATCGTTCCTTTGCTAATCTCCTATGGTATGGGCTATTTGGTGATAGAACTGGTATCAAATCAGAATATAGAAACAAAAAATAGAAGAAGAATAGATGCAAGATCAATGTAAATTGTATTATTGCTGAAAATGTGTATACAATGACGAAGAACTACTTCCACAAGAGAGTAACTTCCCTAACTGATTTCCTAAATCAGTTCCCAATTACAGCTTCTCCAAAAACTCCTTCTTACAAGCTTTCCCTCCTCTATTTATACAACTAACACACTAATTTAACTAACTAGTAAGGGTATTCTAGGAATTCCCTCTTCATTTAATTCAAACAACTCGTAACAACAAACCTCTTTTCTACTTCTGCTTTTTCCCATATTATTCCTCCACAAGTGCGATTCGTAATCCTAGCAGCAGAATTGGTGGATCTCACTTCCCTCAGGCGGCACCAAGATTGGTGCTCTGATACCAGTGATAGAACTGGTATTAATCACGAAAAGAAAGAGTAGAAAGATTGACGAAAGAATGTATCCAAGATCAATTTGATCTTGAATCTATGAAATTGTATTGAAAGAAAGAGATACAAGAGTAGAAGAATGAAATGGAAACTGCCAACAGTTTCCCTCCCAACCGAATTGCTCCAATTCAGTTTTTGACATTTGTAAATGTGGAATAACTGAATTGGAGCAATTCGGTTGGGAGGGAAACTGTTGGTAGTTTCCATTTCATTCTTCTACTCTTGTATCTCTTTTTTTCAATACAATTTCATAGATTCAAGATCAAATTGATCTTGGATACATTCTTTCTTCAATCTTTCTACTCTTTCTTTTCGTGATTAATACCAGTTCTTTTAGTGATAGAACTTGTATCAAATCAGAATATAGAAACAGAAAATAGAAGAAGAATAGATGCAAGATCAATGTGATCTTGATCAGTAAATTGTATTATTGTTAAAAATGTGTATACAATGATAAAGAACTCCTTCCACAAGAGAGTAACTTCCCTAACTGATTTCCTAAATCAGTTCCCAATTACAACTTCTCCAAAAACTCCTTCTTACAAGCTTTCCCTCCTCTATTTATACAACTAACACACTAATCTAACTAACTAGTAAGGGTATTCTAGGAATTCCCTCTTTATTTAATTCAAACAACTCCTAACAACAAACCTCTTTTCTACTACCCATGCCTACCCTATCAATACCCCCTAAAAGAACCACTTGTCCTCAAGGGGAAAATTGGGAAAGTTCTCCTGAATCCAGGTTTTTGATTCCCACAGAGTTTCGTCCCCAGATTGGTTATCTAATGGATGAAATAAATCATCTAAGTAGGCATCTCCTGGAGGGTCACTAAATCTGTTCATCTCATTTCCTTCCACATGATGCAGTAACTTCATTGTCTTTACAAAACCATTATCTTGACCTCTTGATCCAAAAGTAAATGATTTATTACCAATATTGATAGAACTGTGTCTTCCTCCAAGCTTATTAACCACCACCCCTAGTTGTGGAGGCCCAACTTCTCCATTCATCGTGACTCAATGAATGCCTTTAGCTTTCGAAATCTCATTATCCCCCGTTGTTGATGAAGTGACAGATTGTACACAAGTAACAGCAACTGAAAGACTTTCCTCCTCCTTTGCATGAACAGAAGGAGAGTTAACACTTGAGCATGGATTTTCAGATGATAATTTCAAAGGGATGCTCTGATTCGTAGCTTCTTCCAAAC